>NW_020450529.1:2656104-2819007 GCF_003343035.1 Apteryx rowi | reverse complement strand
CGGGTCTCCCCCCCGCGCATGTGCCGCCCCCCGCGCAGCCGGCTGCCCCCCGCCTAGGCGCCGCTGCCGGGGGCAGAGCCGCGGCCGCCTGCCCTGCTCGCCGGTAAGTGCGGCCGCGCCGCGGGATCCCGGGGCCGAGGGGGGGGGAAGAACCGCGGAGCCGCGCGGAGCCCCGCGGCGGGGCCGTGCCCGGGGGCTCCGTGCGCCCCCGAGCCTGCTGCGCGGCCGCCGCTTTGTGCTGGAGCTCCGCGCGGGGAGCAGAACGCGTGCTCGCAGGCGAGGGCGCCCTGCGCGGGCTGCTCGCGGTGCTCGCCGCGGGGAGCGGCGCGGAGCTGCTGCTGCCGCGGGGAGCGGGGCTGGGGCTGCCGCCGCCGCGCAGGGCTGCGCGCCTCGCCGGGGCGCTGATTTGCATGCGAATGCGAGCGCGTCCCGGCAGCTGTCCTGCCCGCCCCATTCACGCGGAGGAGCCTGAAAAGACGAGGAGTCCCCGCGCTGACAATAGCGCTTCAGAAAGCGGCATAAAGGCGCAGTGTGAGTCGTTCTGCTGGGGGCTGCCGCGCTCGCCGGCACCTTGGGCCGAAGGCCGGATCCTCTGAGCGCTGGTGGCGGAGCGACCGCCGCACACCTGTGTTCGTCTGGGTCGGTAGCGTTTCAAAGTCTGCGAGCGTGGAATAGATGCTACTGGTAAGACCAATTTCTCTATTCCTCCCTGACTTAAAGCAACCTTCAGTCCCAGTTTTTCACTATTACACTTGGTCTCTTCTGCGCCAGCATCTTAAGAAGTCAGTAATAACCTAAAAAATGCACAAAGAAAACGTGTTTCTCTCGCTATCGTACATGGTACGTCTCTAGTTTGAACAACTTGGGGCAGATCCTGGATGAGCGAAGGCACAAGGCGGTGGGGAGCGCGTTGGTTAGGATCGGCTGCGAACGGGGCCCCTTAAGAGCGAGGATGCTGGGGGGGGGGAATGGGGACGCTTTCCCAATGCACATCAGTGGCCTCGTTGCACGGTCCTGATGCTGCAAACCTCAGAGCACCGCGGAGCAAGGACTTTGCTCGGAGTTTCCCGTGGGCCGGGGCTGCCGTGCATTCCCAGCCCAGGGGCCGCTCGCCGCCGGGTTCCCCCTGCGCGTGAAGCCTCGCTGGTGGCCGGAGCGCGCGCATTGTCTTGGAGGGCTCCGCGTTACGAGGAGAAACACAACAGATGTTAGTCTGCTATTCTATATGCTTAAGTTATTTAGTGCTGGTTCAGTGCATTTTTCCCACTAGGCAATGGAAAGAAAAGTAACAGAATCAAACTTAAAGAAAATAATGTTGTCCAAAGGCAAAAGATCATGCGCAGACTGTTCTGTATTTTTGTCCTGAAGCTGCATAACAGTTACCATGCAATGAACCTCCTTAATAAACCTAGTTTGTGAGCCTTTAAGTCTTCTYTCCTTACAGACTTAAAGGATTCCTATAAAATGAACCTGACATTTCTAAACGAGACTATAAAGCTTTTACTGAAAGTAATTTAGATGTACATGAGATGATCTCGCAGACGCTTACCATGAGCAAAGTCAAATACTGCATCGGTCTGGCTGTTATCTGAGAGGTTCTATTTAAATATTTTTGKAAGTCTCATAAATAGGAATTAAAAGAATTTAAAAGACAGATGTATTTAGAGAGGGGGGAGGGGAAATCGGTTCATGAATGAAAGAAGCTTTCCAGACAATAAAGTAGTTGAGAGTGCAGGATTTGCTGTCTCAGGTCAGACTACGGGCTCTTCTAACCTGGTATGCTGCCTTCAGTCAGGGCAAATCCACAGCGCCCCCGCAAAGCAGCTCTGTCCTCCTTGTCCCACGGTGCTGCCTAACCATCTACAACCACGTCCTGAAAAGAGGGACTGCGTCTTCGTTTAGTACATGCCTGGAAACTTGGGGTTTTCAAGAGCTAAAGTTTGATTTTTTTTTTTTTTTTTGTCTTGACAGTAAAAAGTTATCTGAATGCAGTTTTATATAGTCCCTATAAAATTATATATATCCTAGTAGGCTTTTTGGACTTTAAAAGACCAGTTACTATGATGACTATRAAGTATTTTTCATCTACCAAGAGCAGAAATGAATAATACTGATTATTAAAGGAAATAAGGTTTTTTTTTTTTAATCAAGGTGTATGGATTATAAAAAGATAAAAACTTTTTAATGCTAACTGTGAAAGATTGGTTCTTTGTTAACATGAATAAATTCRTGCTGAGAGCATCCAAACATCCAAATGCTAAAGGAAACTTCTGCTCAGCTTGGTTTAACAGGGCTCAGCCAGCTCTGAGACGTACAGATCCAGCTGTAAAGCCGGGAAGTTCTGCCTTTAAAGACAGTCATGTGCATTCGATCCCAATTCATGGGGGAAATGCGGCCATGTAAGTGAGTACTAGTAAAGCTTTCAGTATCGTAAATAAGCGCTAAGTACCCCTAGGTATTTGAAGAAATCGTAGGCGCCGCTGAGGTTACGTTTAAAGGGCTCCGTGGCGGCTGCACGCGAGGCGGCAGGCGCCGAGCTAACGCCGGGGCCTTTTGTTTCCGTCGGATGCGGCGTCACGGTGCTGGCGAAGCCAAAGAAAACTTCTGCTAGCGGGCTTGCTTTCGGGGCGCCCCGTGTGCCCGCGACGTGCCGCAGGGTGGCCGCTGCCGAGCGAGGCCGCGGGCRGCAGCCCTTGAGCTTTAGGGGCACCGTAAAGCACCTCCAATAAATCCCGGCTCAAGCGTTACTGATGCTGCAGCTTGCACGGTCTCGTATCCGCTGAAACGCAAGTTATTTGTAGTGCTGAGCCTACCGATTCCCCTTATTGTGAGGGAGGATCTAGACTCCACGATCAGCTTAACAAGTCTAATCTTAGGAAAAAATAAATCCTGACTGATGCTGGTATTACTGATAGGGATTATTTTGAGGCTTTCTGTTTACATTAGCGATGCCARTAAGCAATTCCTTCCGCCAGCGCTGCAGACAGGCCGGAGCTCTGGGTCACGGTCCTTGCGCGCGTCTGGAGCGGCTCCTGCGCCGCTGCCCCGGGTGAAACCCCTCGCAACGGACCCGGCCCCCCGCCGGGCTTTGTGTCAGGCATCAGGACGGGATGAAACCAAAGAAAAGAGGCTAAGCGGCATTTCCAAAAGAGCCCGGGGTGTTAACAGCACTTTTTTCAGCCAGTAAAGCAGGAAAACAATAAAATGTTTACCGAAGAGCCAAACATTTTCAGAAGTAAAAATCACTCTCTCTTAACGTGCATTTTATAACGAGGGAGACGACTGTTCCTTGAAGCCCTGATTAATATAAATGAGTGGTAATTCTGTGACCAAGCCATCCTAGTTCACGTAGATTATTCCATTGGCAGACATGTGGTCTCCACAGCTGTCCCCTCATTTGTGTATGAAATGGCAACACTGGTGGCATTGGTAGGTTTCCATAGCTACATGAACAATACACGTGTGATACTTCATCCTCCCCAGCGCAAGGTTTTTTTTCCTGGCAGACATTTTGTAGGCACAGAACTGAAGGAAAATCTATGTAAAGTTTTGGGACGCGCATAAATCATTTATACGTCCTACCTGCTTCTGTGATAACGATTCACAGCGATCCTGCGTTTCGGGCTAACGAAAGCTAACTTCGCGTGTTCACCCGGCTGGAAACGCCATCCTGTAAGATATATTCGGCTTCTAGGAATTGTAAACTCCCAAGCTTGAGTCAAGAGGAGCTAAGTAATTAGCAGCGATCAGGCCTTTAAATGCTATGGCAAATACAAAATACATCTTAAAAATGACTTACTGATGAGGTCCACACACAATGTAACTTTTGAGTTTAAATAGTCCCTATCCTTAACCTGTTCTAGAGATYGGTAATACTTGTTTTGATTGATGGGAAAAAATGAGGCAGGACATTGACTCCACACTTGCTCCGAGTCTTTAGAAATCCAAGGAAGGTAACTGAAAAATATTCCCGCATTCAGTATAGTCTCCACAATTGACGTGTACCTCACTACAAGAAAGAATGGCAAGAGCAGGGAAAAACCTGCATTTGGCTTACAGATTTTGTCAATATGCTGCAAGGCTAATAAATGARGTTGTGTGTCTCTAAGATTCAGAGCGCTTAAATTCTGCAAAGAGAAATCAAACTCAAACAAATCAAACCAAAAGGACTATTTGATAAGAAACAGACTACTGAGTACGTACTTGCATTCGCCAATGATTTTCTAGTCTCCTTCTGTTCTTGTAGCTGGGTAATTAAGTTCTCCACTAATGGACTACATAAGGTCGGGTACAGAGCATGCCCACATACTGTTTTAAGTGGTACCTAGATTAAAGTTACTTTAAGTTACATTGTCTTATTTATTGCTTATTAAAGCCCTGCAACTGTATTCAGATTCTGTTTTGCAGTTTAGATGTCGCCTTTCAATTTTATACATATGGCACTGAAAGAAAATATTGGCTTGGCCTATTCTGTATTGGCCTAATTCTCTCCCTGTTGAAGACAGCAGCAATCTTTGGCACCGGTGAGAGCAGAATTAGYGTCTGCTCTTAAATTCTACTGCAAAATGTTAAATATTTTTGTAACTTCAGTTTATAAGTTTCTAATTTAGCGATTTAGTAATTTAGTGCTAATTTAGCACTTTGGTCTTGACCTTCCAGCTGACTAAAGTATCAAACTTGTYGGACTAGCTTTTAGTTATAGCACAGTTTCTAAAGATCAGGTATTTGAGGTAGGGGGTAGATGCCTGTATTTTTATTTTTTTTAACTTAAAAGAAAGGGCAAAGTAATTGTAAACAGCAGTCTTAAAATATTTAACAGGATACTGTATTGAGAATGCATAGAAGTTATAAAAGTGCCATAGAGAAACAGCTCTTTTCCCTTATTTTGTTTGGTACAATAATCTTGCTACATAAATCTCTTCTCTAAGGTGCCAGCCTCCAGTTCTTGGTGACAGTATAGGACAATTTTTTCCCCAACCACTTCACAAACTGAAGCTGTCCATTTAACACTGGAAGAAGAAATTACTTATGGTTTCTATTTAGAAATCTTAGAGATTGTCAGCACCTCATTTCCAGGTATTTAATTTAACAAATTGGTGAATACAGCAATTTATGAGTCTGTCAGCTTTGATTAGAGCAGGAGTCCCCATCCTTTTTGAAGAAATCTGGCAACGTCCTACTTCTCCCTGCTAAATTGGGGGCTATAGGTGACGCGGCGGCTTCAGCACGTCCCCCCGCGAGAGGCCCGTGCTGCCAGCGGGCGCTCAACGGACCCATGTCCCTGTCCCAGGCCGCTGGCTTGGCCGGCTGCCCTTTCCTGGGATTTTTCCCAGGGTGCGTCGATCGGTGCCCTCTTCCTCAGCCGCGGCGGCTTCCGCCAGCGCTGGGGGGCCTGGGCCGGCAGCGCGAGCGCAGACCCTCGGGGACGGACAGCGTGCCCCTCGTGCCACTGCGTTTCCAGGCCCGTCCCAGAGGCGGGAGCTCTCAAACCCTCCTTTCCTCACCCGCGTGGTGGGCCGCGGCCACCGGTGCCCCTCGCTGCGTCCCGGCGGCAGCGGGAAGCGGGGCCTTGCATCAGATGCAGCGCTGAAACGGGGCTCCCCCGCGCTCGATGCCTTTCGCCCCTAGGGAGGCTCCGCTGCTGACGTGCAGGTGCCCCAGATCTCCATCTCCACCGCGCGTGTCCAGGTCCTTGTCCCCCTCRCTGGAGAACCTCACCAGGGGTCACCAGTCCTCCCTGGAGCGGGGCGATGGGTTTAAAGGCAGCACTGATGCATGGCAGAGGACTGGGGGCTGCCTCGGCTCCAAGGAAGGACCCGCTTGGAGGGACCTGCACATCCTCCGCGCTCCTGCACGCCTCGTTTTCTTTGAACYGAAGCCACCTTTGCACAGTCAGCATAACTTAAAAGCCATTAAGCGAGAGGCAGCCTTTGGAGTTTGCCTGTATGCGAAACTTGGATTCGGGCTCGACTCCCCTCTCCGGGAGGCGCACGGCGTACGCGCGCTCCCGCCGAGCCCGAGCCCTGCCTTCGGTCCACCCGGACYGAGCCTCGGCTTCCGCATCTCTCGTGGGCCGGTCAGCAACGCTCCCAAGAAGCGGAGCCTCAGTAACTCTACTACTACAAGCACAAGTTTTCCTTGGAGACAGTTACTGAGATTTGTCCAAAACTGAGTAGAGTAGCAGCTTCTTTTTGATAAAAAATATCTATCAAAGCTTAGACTGTCATTTTCTAATTTATAGATGTCTATCACTGATACAATAAATCCTACATTTTTTGTTATTTCTTGCATCATATGATTTATCTGATTAAGCAAGACCAAAAATACCTAGTAAATGCATACCTTGCTAATGTGCCGCATATAATTACTGGGATGCAGATAAGCTACTGATTGGCCTTGCTAATTTTTTAAATTACAAATGATCCATCACTCTAACAGAAATGGAGTAAATATTGATAGTTAAAAAGAATCCACTTCTCATACTAGACATTGCAGTGAATTGTAAATGGATTACAAAAATAACTTATTTTACTTGTAGATAAATAACACAATTAAGTGAACTAGTTGAAAAAAAGAAAAGATCTAAAATGATTGCTCAAAAGCAGGTCTTTAAAACAAATTCATCACGGTATAAAGCACTAAGCAAAGCCAGATAAATATTTTTTATAAATTAGTTAGCAAGTTTGTTTTATCTTTTTGCCCCTTTAAGTGAAACAAGTCTAGTATCTATAAATAAAACATGGCTGTGCCTGGATAAATCACCCTAATTAGGTAAAGACTTTAGATAAAAGCATCAATAACTTAAATCTTGACAGAGAAGTAACTTTTTCTAATTATTTCTGTAATACACAGCAATTTTACAATCTTTTTATTTTGCAAGCATTTATGAAATAAACTCCTCTGTGGGAGAACTGCTGATTTTGCAATGACAAGACTAAGGACTAAAGCTCAACAAACAATCTATATGTCCATTCTAAAACGTGTAAATACATGTTTTATACATACGTATACGTTATGTACTTCCCCCACCTTCTACACGTCCACCCATCTCTCACTTAAGAACTTCTCAAAGCAAGAACCGTGATCTGTTTTCTGCATGGAACATGAAGTGAGTCTCAACTTAGGTGAGACTTGAGATAAATAGTTTAATACAGGCTACTAACATTTCCTCCGTTCTCACTTGAGTAGGACTGACTTTTCTGACRACATAGTAGCTGCACCTTCAAAGCAAGGCTTCTTTAATACTTATGGAATGAAATAATGATGGAAAACATATGCTCCATAAAGCATGTATTTTCTAAGTACAGTAGAACCGATGATAATGTTGGATTATCCATAGTAAATGGAAGAAGCAGAAGGCTCTTTAGAAAAATGAGAAAACTTCATGTGGAAACCCATTCAAAAGTGCAGAAACACTTGTTGGGGGGGTGCATTTAATAGAACTAGCATTAACTTGAAATAAATTTTCATTAAATCAGAGTAAAATCTTGGTTCAGACTAGTACCAAACCCAAGTGGCCACTTGATGGAATTACTTCTGTGCTATCAACTTGGTTACGTTTCAAATCTTTGTTTTGGTGCTAACAGCCCATATATTAGATTTTTCAGCTCCTTCTATGATAAATTTATTTATTTTACTATTGGTATGTTCCTAGTCTTGAATAAACAACATGGGTGTCTGTGCCAGGCAATTCAATATATGGTTTTATTAACATTTGTTTGTGAATACAGCTAAGAAAAATAGAATTTGATCTTGCAAGCATATAACTCCTGAAAAAAATCAATACAAGTGTATTTTATTCTAGGGGCTGAAGTCTGCGTAAATGCACTACACGCATAAACTGAGCAGATACAGATGTAGAGTAATAATAACATATAGATTTAATATTTAACTACTAATAATTGAAAACTAAATACTTAGTACAACCCCAGGAAACAAAAAGAGAATTATCATATAGAATGTAAGAAGAACCAGAAAAAGCACTGGCTCTCTGTGTCTCTCTTTTTTTTTACTTTCGTGTAGACAAGCAACTGAAGTTATAAATGAATTGCTTGTTACATATATATATGTGTACAAATGCACACACACATAAGCTTTAATAACAAATTTTACAGGTTTCCTACAGCTAGTGTTAACAATATGTTAATTTTCTAAATACATACGTAGATACTAATTTCCATTTTGATTTATTTACTACCGTTTCTAGCACAAGMTTTTGGGGCATCACTTATTGTGGCAACTGCCGCTCACCGGCGGGGGTCTTCCCGGCTGGGGGGTCCCGAGGGGCGCGCGGAGCCGGAGGTTTATCTCGACGGCTCGGGAAGCAAATGCCCCTAGTGCCGCCAGGCCGGGCAGCGGGAAGGAGCTTCTCCCGCCTCGTGACACCGATGGGGGCTCCGACCTCCGCGTTTCTTGGAGCTAAAGACGTGTCTCAGGAGCTCCCTGCTTTCACCASTAGTATCATCACGTCTCCTAAGGAGGCCCCCTCGTCTCTCAGGTAGTCAGCACTAAAGCAGCAATGCTACCCCAAAACACAGCCCGGTCTCTCGGGGCCCTTTTTCTTCCTCCAGAGCCCCTTCTCTTTATTCTCCTTTGGAATTTGCTGATTCTGACGGATGGTCTCTGCTTCCCGCTGTCTAATGAGTCCTGGCTGGAAGCCCCCGTGCCTGGCGTGTCCCCCGGTAGCTCCCGCACGTGGGTAACAAGCTACCTGGCTCATTCCCCTGGGTTCTTCGATTCCACGTATGCCAAAAAGGAATTTGGGATATTTCTAATCTTTCATGAAACAGAAGATGGGTAGTATTTTTCTAACGTTGTTCCTGATTCATTCTTTAGCCAACAGATGCACCAAATGCTACAAAGAGTAGGAACAGCTCTTCCAAAATTAAAGTTATGCTCTGCATATTTTAGACACTGTACAAGCTAAAAGCAATTATGCTTAAATTCTCCCTAGCATTTTGAATATACAGAGGAATATGAACACACTACAGCACGTAGGGTAGGAAGCGGAAGAATTTCCCCAGCAGTTTGTCCCTACCCGACCGCAGGCCCTTTGATCGGTGTTTCAGTGCAAAGGTACGGGTTTGCCCACGGTTAGCAGACGGGAGATACGACGCTTTCTGTGGAGCTGCCCAAAGTGCTCGTCACCTCGCAGGATGAGGCCAGCGATGGGGGAAGGCGCCTTGGTCCTTAGGCTGCTCTCAGAGGTGTCCTGCATGTCAGTGCAGAAGAAAAAAGGCACGAGGAAGGGCTTGTGCACTTGGCTATTAACCGAATAGTGGAAGTTACTTGGTCGGCTCTTGGGAAATCTGATCTATTCAAATAATTTTATAAGTGACCATAGTAGATTTACCTGGTAATTACTTGGAATGAGGGTATTATCATGGTTGTGATTCTTCTCCACTGAATTAAATGGAGGATTTGCTACTGCCTTCATATTGAACAGAATCAGACCCTGTCTAGSAGGACAGGAAAACTGGAGTCATGGGAAATAACAGAACTGCCCATCTTTTCCCAACGTTAATCTCCTGTTTTTCTATCTATGAAAATAAACATAGGAAGAAAGTAGGTAATAATTTGGGTTTCTGATGTAAGAATATTACTATTGTATGARCCTATTTTGGTTTTTAGGTTTTCAAGGCTTTTAAATGGTTTTAAAAGTTTCTTTCCTAAAGAAGAGACTAGATAATTTGACAACCCACTGCTTGAAAGCACTTATTATTCTTGATGTTTCTAATATGACTCGTTAATGGTAATTTCCARGAGATTTTCCAGCAGCTGACAGAGGCAGGGCTGCAACCGTGYGGTTGATTTGAGGGGCCATCAGTACCCCGTGGCTCCGCGCTGCGGGGTATTCCCCAGCACTCGGGTGTACGAATGAAAAGAACTCTTCTCTCTCAACAAATTTACTTGGAGACTTTAATAAAAACCACCATATCTGATGCAAGTCTTGAGAACAAGSCACAATAAATTATAAATTTGAAAGGTGTTAGATGCAATATGCTGTTCCCACAGTATCAATATTATGAATAGGATGCTCTGTGCATTTCTTCCGTGAAGGCAGCACTAGTATTGCTCAAGCCGCACAGATGAAGCATGCTGAGGTTGCCGCCTGAAGCGCAGCAAATCACCTTCTGATCAGAGCTYTCCCTGCACGCAAACTCAAATTAAACAGTGACTTTATTTTGATGGAATGTGTGTACAGACAAAAAGAAAATGCTACAATTTAAAAAGCAGGTGTTATTTGCAGGCGGGGGAAAAAAAAACCCCAAACCTTAGATACTATAAATCCCTGAAGATGTTTTTTTAAAACTTTCATACCACTATTACATGTTCTTGTTTAKGTCTTTGCTTTAAATAAGAAACTCTCATTTTCAGATTTTGGTATGCTCTTTTAACTCACTTGCATCATTTTTACCTTGATGTTTTCTATATTATACACGATTCAATCTTGTAAATAACTTATTTTTTTCTGATGACATCTGAAAGAGTTTAAAAACTTTAACACAAAAGGCTTACTCTCAGGCATCATTCCTCTACTTGTCTAAATAGACAGGTCTGCATTCTTAAATTTGATTCTTGGGGGAAGAGCCCTCTCCGTAGGTTAGCTGTAAATATCCTGGTTATTAAGCTCAAAGTTCAAGCCCAGCCTTTTCCCCTGTGTTTCTGAGATATGGGTGTACCGYGTCATCGGTGCTCGCTGTCAGAATGAGAGCTGATCAGGGGAACGTAGGATTTAAGCCTAGCGTGTTTGCGTTGTGCTCGCTTTTGCTGTGATTTAGTAGGTGCGCATGCACACCCACCCCGGCGCTGCTTACGTGCCTCTCTCTCCTGTGATGCACTATCGAAGATTACGTGTTAATCCGCAGTATGACTTCAATAGCTCACAGCTTTTCCATAGGAGACAGCTGACTATAGGAGTGAAGAACCTACTGCACTTCAAGGCCAGTCCCGTTATCTCCAACGTAACACACACCAGTCTTCTGTTAAAACTGTCAAACTCGATCTTAGGCGCAAAGAGAGCAAAGGAGCAAAAAGGCTCTCCAGGACCGTTTCAGAACCTCAGTCTCCTTGTGGTCGTTTTCTACCTCCAACCTGAGTTTACTCCTGGCTGGTTTATGTCCAGTGCTGCTTCTAGCTTAAGTTGTTCTTCAGTGTAGATCTTTGCTGGCCTAGACGAGCCAACCATGGCCCTGGCTAAACGGGCTCCTCCTTTCCCTGACTATGCAATAAGCCTTTGCCTTTAGACTCAACCCTTTGGATTCAGCTTTCTCCATCGCGTTATTCTAGCTGCATATGGGATCTCACTAGATCTCACTGCGCCAACTGATACACGGAGAGCGTTTATAAAGCCGGAGCTTCACAAACGATGATGACGGGGAAACAAGAAAGCTACACACGTCATTAGCACAACAGACAATTTTCTGAAAGGCTAGCTGCGTTATTTGGCTCAATATTTGCAAATGTTACTGTGGAAAACGGATAGGTACTGTGGATCGTTCCATGCCTCCGGCTCACAGCAAGCGGAAGATTTGTCTTAGCCTAAGGTGATTTTCTTCGTGTGTCTGAGCCTTCAGACTTTTACCTAGGCACATTTAATATATATGGCTCCCCATCAAAATATATGCTGATGCTACTCGCAACATAAAAGAATTTTTACAAGGATGAACCACTAAGCAGTTGAGAGAGTGAAGACTTTCTGTGGTGGTATTTCTGTTTCAAAACAAACATCCAGATATCCCTGTGCTAACTATACTGTTTCTTTTTTCAGCAATTTTTAACAGTGACCTTCAGAACAGCTGTCACAGAAGTGACAACACTATCTTCCTGTTACAATGAGAAAAATATTTTAAAATCTATTTTTGGTGTTTGGCGACAGTTAATTATGAACAAACACTTTTTATAGGTTTTTTTTCAGGATCGTTCCTTCATATTCTTTTCTTAGTGCACTGCTGACCTGGACACACTGTTCTTTCCTGGCTCACTTGCCCAACTGGACGTACTCTAACAGCCATCGGCAAGGCTACGGTGGCGGCACGCACCTCCTTCCGCCCAGCAGGAACGCTGAAATTGGGCATCTTCCACCGCAGAAACAAATACCCGCTGTTGTCTCTGCCATTAGGATTTCTCATGCCCAACAAATGCTCAGTATTAAGCAATTTTCACAACCCAGACAGGAAGGGAAACCATAGACAAACTAGTATTTTGACACTCGCCGTTACATTCCCAGGATGCAAAACCCTGGAAGGAAGTTAACGTTTTCTGCCCGCAAGAAGCACGAGTGAGCTAATAGCGCAGGCACCAGCTRTGGATTTGCTTCCTGAGGAAAAACGTGGGTTCTTAAGGCACAGGGTATTGAGAGCTGCTACGGAAAATATATTTATTTAACCCCTAATAAAATAACTCCCCCTATCTTTCTCCCATGGAACTGAGCTTTATTCCCGTACCCCTTGGTATCAAGGTAACACCTACTATGACTATGGGGTGGTTTGGCACGCTGGAAAATAAGAATTTAACAAGCGAGTGGGAAGGCAGGGAGATGCCAAAAGCTGGTGTCTGAGGCACAAAGCCCCTGCCCGGTTTCGCTAGGGGACGCGAGCTGTGGCCGACCCGGAGGCCAGCGGAGCCTGCAGCTTCTCGTTGCGGTCGCCGGTCTCCGGGGCCGGGGGGAGCTGGGACTCGCTTTGCTCGCCTCTCCCTCTGCCCTGTCTTCTTGGGAGCTGCTGTTAGTCTTTAGCAAGCTCAGTATCTCCCCAGAGAAAGGTGTAATACCCGCTTTCTGTTTAGAGGAAGTTTCCCCACCCATTTTTTTAAAAGAAACAATTTTTATTACGCATTTTTGTGATAACACTTTGTCCTACGAGGGGTTTTGAGGATTGATACGCTCCCCTAATGCAAAAAGGTGGCTTYTTCCCTTTTCTGGAGCCGGTGTTTCTTTAAGAAATAGTCCATGGCTTTCAAAAGCTAAAATATTCTGAACCAGTCCCCTAACTTGTCCTTGGCTTGTACAGCCTTTGGCTATCGGAGACATACTATGTTTGGTTGTTTGTTTAAAAACACACAACTTAATACGAAAAGGATCTAGCACTCAAATTGTTCTTAATTCAATCTCAGAGATTTCAGGTGAGAGTTGTGAATATTCACCATTTCCCAGGAGCTACCCCCAGTTTATCCACGTGGCCTTTGGGATTATTCAGGTGTGGTTATTTTGAACAGCGTACTGTCACTGATTTGGTTTTCAAAGCTTGGTCGTCTTCCAACTTATCCATCATCAAATGAGATTTCCTATGTACGTGTGTTGTCTAGTTTCAATCTGGAAAGCTGTGATTATAATTCCAAATGGGACTGCAGACCTTGAGCAGCCTCTAATATTGCAGTGAAAACGTCGTGTTATTTTACTCCTTTGGGCACTCCCTGGTTGATAGACTTTGCAGACTCACCTGGAGCAGCGCTGGCAGCCGCCCAGGGTGCCCGTGCGGGGATGGGGGAGCCCAAACGCCCCGGGCGGACGGGCCGCTGGCAGGAGCAGCGGCTCAGCGGGGCCGGCGCCTGCGAGTCCCTCCGACAAAGCGAGAGTTGGGATGTCGAGCGGATCACGCACGAATGGCAGAACAGAAGCAGCCACCGCTATTTTGGTATATGAACAACTGTGGCTCCCTTTCCTTTTCCACTCATTAGTGCTGCATTTTTGGTCTTATCCGAGTGACAGATGTGGTTTTATAGCACGAGCACCAGCTAAAGCAAAATTCTACGACTAGTCTTTTCCCTTATGCTGTCTGATATAGCAGTCTCTGGACTGTCATTCACATAAGCATAGTATTAAAATGGACTGGGGCATGTGAAGCCAACCAGAATTTACTTTCTGATTACACTGGATTTTCATTTATAGCTTCATCCAAGCCGCCCTGGGCTGGAGGAGATTGGAGACAGTAATGTGCAAGTCATTTCTAAAGAACATTTTCCAGTTAGAGAAAATTAAATTCATCTGCAGCAGCAAATAACTTACCTAAAGAACAGAAAGTGTCACTACTAACTTTTAAAATCATATATCTACAGTGATCAGAAACCAGAACTCCATTCAATAAAACCAGAAATGCCTTCTTACCAAGTGTGAACTATAAATGCAATGTGCAAGTAAGAGGATATAAGTATTAAACAAAGAAGGGATTGAATTCAGAGTTTCTTCAAAAATCTACAGATGTGCTCCAACATATTTTAAAAGAAGCTTTGAAGTCTTTCTCTGGTAGCTTTGTTTTTGAAGTATTATATGATATGTGTAACTGTATCAGAGCTAAATCAGTACTAAAACATCATTAGGGACTACAGCTTTACGAGGCATTGAATTCTTTCCATTCATCTACCTAGAAAAAAGTTATAGGAGAGATTTTGAAGGAATTAGTGCTTGGAGTAAGGTTACCTCACATACTGACAGCCCGCTTGGTGCATCTGCTGGCTGCATTAGCTGTTCTTCCTCCCTGTGACTCACTGTGAGCCCATGCTGTAAATTAAGAGGGATTTCCCTGTAGTAAGGAATAGAGAATGTATAATGGCAACTTAAACCTTCTCCAACAGCTGTCTAAAATTATTACTGGATGAAAACACTGTGTGCATTATTAAGTGGCAAATGTTAAGATTTGAAAAATTGGGAATTAAATAAATTCAATTTCTCAGTATCATCAGTATTGCTAGAACGCTCTCTTTTGGAACAGCTACAGCTGAATTCTGTTACTGAGAGAAGCTTCCATTAACGTTCGAACGATTTCAGTTTCTGTCAGCGCTCTCATCAGTGTATGTTAATATATTCCTTGCTATTACAGTGCCGTTAGGATTTTCTTTTAAATGCAGTTAATCTGTCGTATTTGATTCTTGCCTCAGTCGAACATCATTCGAGAAGGGATGCCTGTGCTGCGTTTGGCTTGTTTCCCCCAGCACGGCCTTCCCACCTCCGACTGCAATCGTAGCTGCAGCACAGAAAATCCCACTCAACAGGCTCCGATGCTTTCTTGCCACCGTTCCCGTTTCCCTTCCTTTGCATCCCTTCTCCCCCAAACAAGAGCACAGAACAAACCCCTCCCCATGCTATTTGGCATGTACTACTCACAGTGTTACATCATAATCTGAAAGAAAATATTATAATTTCATTATTTAATATCCCGAAGATTCTGACTAGATTTTGAAGTAAAAGTGTTGTATAAATGGTGTTCCTGTCACCACGATCTAGAGGAGTAGAATTATTTTTAAAAGTCATATTAGTTTTATTATTTTACGTAGTGGTATCTTTTGTGGGCTTTGACTAGGTTGAGACTTCCCTATGTTCTAATAAAATAAAATGGTATTTCCTACCTTCTACTATTACTTCTTTATCATTTTTATGTACCCTTTGTTTCGGATATAGCAGAACTTGATTACTTTACTTGCAAAAAAGCCACAAACTTTTTTTGAGAACCCTCAGTTGAGTCCATTATAGCATGAGATTTAGAGTGCCACAGCAAATTTCGAGAGGCCTGACCTTTAAATCCTTATTCGAATTTGTTACACGCCTTGCTCAGGTATGCCTTGTATTTAATTCAATAGAGAAGTCCAACCTGTTTAACATTTACTGTGAATTTAAGGTATGCTTGATCTGCCAATACCAACACGCTCAACGAGCCGCGAGGAATACAGCTAGGCACCTGAAATTACACCACCTTCACGAGTGGAAGAAAATCAATTCATATAGCATCACCATCCCTGAAGCAACATACGCTGCTGAACTGGAAAATAAGCAGTAGTTGTATTTAAGAATACAGACCCTGAATTGCATATTCTTGCACATGCACACAACCACTCCAAACATCCATCTTTTTTACAGCAGAAGTAATAGGTTGGGATTGTCTATAACAAACTGCTCACTGAGAACCTTTGGTTT
Organism: Apteryx rowi; assembly: GCF_003343035.1. NCBI lineage: Eukaryota > Metazoa > Chordata > Aves > Apterygiformes > Apterygidae > Apteryx > Apteryx rowi. The sequence continues at coordinate 2,803,100 of NW_020450529.1, read as the reverse complement.
TTCAACAAAATAAGAACAGGAAAGTTTTCAGGAAGAGCTTAGTCTTTTCCTTGAATACATGTTTAATGACTCATGACACAGAACAGATTTCCTGAGGTACATCGGCCACGCTACCAGGTTAACTGAAACGTACTCTTGCATGAGTAGCCTCAGGCTAAGAAGATTCAAATTGTGTGCGGTTTACACGGTAATTTGGAGTGGTGGTAAACACTGCACATGCGATACACAATGCGGTGCCAACAGCTAAAAATCAGGACAGTGCATTTATTTAATCAAATTTAACCATTATTGTTTGGTGTTTAGCTAGATTAAATCTTTGCTGTTATCTGGAACTGATTTGATTACGTCAGATTAGCTTCAGCCAGGTTCTTACACGTTTGGCAGAAACTTTTTAAACAACATCTTCCTAAGCCTTAATTCCATACACATGAAATACAATACTTTGGTATAGTACTGGCACCCTTAACTCTGATCAGGATTAAATTCAGAGCACTTGTTTGAGACCTAGCTGAGAGATGTCTGAAAGTTTTATTTTCAGATGATTACATATATTTTCACAGTCACTCACTTCAGAAACTTCAGAAAGTTTTCTTGCATTAATCCTAAGTAGAGTTACAAACCATATATAACTTACTATACCAAAYAGGGATTTTCATAAGAGATTTAAATGTTAAAATACTTATTATTGTTTTCAGAAATTTTTCTTCTAAAGGATAAAGAAATTGGAGAAAAGAAAGAAGTGTATATGAGATGAACATAACATGTATCCTGATCTGTTTTCAGGAACATCTCCAGGCACTGATTCGTAGAAGATCCTGGACCAGAGAGGAGCAGCTGAGAGTCTTCAGACCATTTCCTGTCTTCTGTGAACTTAGAAAATCATCTTTCAGCTTCTGGATGTCCAAGCCTTTCACCTTAAACTTTAAGCTTTACGTTTTCTGCTTGATAACAAATTACACTCTCAATCTATTGTTATTTTAAGGGGCTGGGGAGCTGAACTTACTAGCTGACCAGCATGGCTAAGATTAGATTTGTTTTAACTGTTTGCCAGTTGGTGCTAGAATTGCTAATGAATTCATTAACTGAGTCTTCCATACAGAGTAATGAATGTCCACAGCTTTGTGTATGTGAAATCAGGCCATGGTTTACACCACAGTCAACTTACAGGGAAGCTACAACAGTTGATTGCAACGACCTTCGTTTAACAAAAATCCCCAGCAATCTGTCCAGTGACACTCAAGTCCTTCTCTTACAAAGCAACAATATTGCAAAGACCACAGATGAACTCCAACAGCTGTTTAATTTAACAGAATTAGATTTTTCACAAAATAACTTCACTAGTATCAAAGATGTGGGGCTATCAAATCTCACTCAACTTACTACTTTGCACCTGGAGGAAAACCAGATAACAGAGATGACTGACTACTGCTTGCAAGACCTTTGTAATCTTCAGGAATTATACATAAATCACAACCAGATCAGCAGTATTTCTGCAAATGCATTCTCTGGCCTGAAGAACCTTTTAAGATTGCATCTCAACTCCAACAAATTAAAGGTTATTGACAGCCGTTGGTTTGATTCTACTCCTAACTTAGAGATTCTTATGATTGGAGAAAATCCGGTGATTGGAATACTAGATATGAACTTCAAACCACTCTCAAATTTAAGGAGTCTAGTTTTGGCAGGTATGTATCTCACAGATATTCCTGGCAATGCATTAGTAGGCTTGGATAGCCTTGAAAGTCTTTCCTTTTATGACAACAAATTGGTAAAAGTTCCTCAGCTTGCACTTGAGAAAGTTCCAAATTTAAAATTCTTGGATCTCAACAAAAATCCAATTCATAAAATTCAAGAAGGAGATTTCAAAAACATGCTCAGATTGAAAGAACTTGGAATCAATAATATGGGAGAGCTTGTTTCCGTCGATAGGTACGCATTAGACAACCTGCCTGAACTTACAAAGCTTGAAGCCACCAACAATCCAAAGTTGTCTTACATCCACCGTTTGGCATTTCGCAACGTTCCCGCTTTGGAAAGCTTGATGCTGAACAACAATGCCTTGAACGCAGTCTACCAAAAGACAGTGGAATCCCTTCCGAACCTGCGCGAGATCAGTATCCACAGCAACCCACTCAGGTGCGACTGTGTCATTCACTGGATAAACTCCAACAAGACCAATATCCGGTTCATGGAACCTCTGTCTATGTTTTGTGCTATGCCCCCCGAGTACAGAGGACAGCAGGTGAAAGAAGTGGTAATACAGGATTCGAATGAACAATGTCTTCCAATGATTTCTCATGAGACTTTTCCAAATCACTTAAATTTGGACATTGGCATGACAGTGTTTTTAGACTGTCGGGCCATGGCGGAACCTGAGCCAGAAATTTACTGGGTCACTCCTCTCGGAAATAAAGTAACTGTTGAAAGTCTCTCTGACAAATACAAGCTGAGCAGTGAAGGTACCCTGGAAATCTCTAATATTCAGATCGAAGACTCCGGGAGGTACACGTGTGTTGCTCAAAACATCGAAGGGGCTGATACGAGGGTGGCGACCATACGAGTGAACGGAACTCTTCTGGATGGCACTCAGGTTCTGAAAATCTATGTGAAGCAAGCAGAATCTCATTCAATTTTAGTTTCTTGGAAAGTTAATTCCAATGTCATGACTTCCAATTTAAAATGGTCATCAGCTACTATGAAGATTGACAACCCTCACATTACATACACTGCTAGGGTCCCGGTTGACGTACATGAATATAACCTCACGCATTTACAGCCATCTACAGATTATGAAGTGTGTCTAACTGTGTCAAATATCCATCAACAAACACAGAAGTCCTGCGTTAATGTTACAACAAAAAATGCAGCTTTTGCGCTAGATATTTCAGATCAAGAAACCAGCACTGCCCTTGCAGCGGTAATGGGATCAATGTTCGCTGTAATTAGCCTTGCCTCCATTTCTGTTTATATCGCAAAAAGATTTAAGAGAAAAAACTACCACCATTCATTGAAAAAATATATGCAAAAGACCTCTTCAATCCCGCTGAATGAGCTCTATCCTCCACTTATTAATCTCTGGGAAGGTGACAGTGAAAAAGACAAGGATGGCTCTGCGGAGACCAAGCCAACCCAAGTCGACACATCCAGAAGCTATTACATGTGGTAACTCAGAGGATATTTTGCTTCTGGTAGTAAGGAGCACAAAGACTTTTTTGCTTTATTCTGCAAAAATGAGAAGTTGAAGACTTTTGTATTTTTGACTTTGCTAGTTTGTGGCAGAGTGGTGAGGACAGGTGGATATTTCAGAATTTTTTAGTATAGCGTATCGCAATTGTTTGACACAAATGGCAGCTTCATCTAGCTTCCGATCTTTTTTTTCTTTTGTTCTTTTTTTAGTTATTGTGCTAAACTTAATGCTGTTCTAACTACAGTGCTGAATAAAATTAATGAGAGGCTGGGGTTACCCTGTGATTCCCAAGTAGCACAACCCCGTTCTTCTGAAGCCATCGGTAGAGAGTACAGTATCTTGCAAAGCTAACACACAGTTTTGAAACTGCATTGAACTAGTTTTGTAACACTGGTCTAAAGACTCAAACTGAGAAAAGGAGACCTTGAATGATATTAGTTGACTGTACTGTAATGTTGTATCAACTGATTTGAATGTTTTTGACTTTGAACAATGATTTTTCTTTTCTTTCTTTTTGTAGTAGTTGAAAAGGCTTAGGTAAAGCTAACAGGCAATAGAAATATGTACATCCAGTTTTTTAATGTAACAGACTAAATGTTAATTGTTCTCTTATTCTTTTTATTATATTTAGTAGACACTTTCAAAGAATACTAGAATTTTGTTGTGCTTAATCCACCAACATATGGTGTTTAATGAAGGCAGAACTATAATAAATTTACAGTTTTGTTCTGATTTTTTATTTTAGAAGTCACAATAATGTATTGGTTTTAGTTGTCACTAGTTTGACTGGTGATCATGTTTTGACATAAAATATATCCAAAATGTTATATAAAAATACTGTGTTTTTTTCTTGAGGGAATTACATTTCAACAAAGTTCCATTTTTTAAATGCATTATTTTAATAGCAGCATTTTCTCTGCACTGGATGCAAAATATTGAAAATAATTTAATTAGAAAAATATGTTGGTATGGCTTTTGGACTGTAAATCACATGCAGAATCAAAACTGTTTGGTGTAAGGTACACAAAAATAATACACTGAGTGTGTAACACGTATTTTCCTTTTTGTATACTTTTCTGTTTATATTTTGAGCTAAGATACAAATGAAGCTGACATTTAGGTGTCATTCTAATTAGTTAAGGAAGAAAAAGAAAACTCAGTGCTACCAAACTGATATAAAATAACTGAATCCAGGCATACACCTTAAAAAATGCTAACTGGATCAATATTCCTTCAAAAGCAGAAGTTAAGGTATCTAAAACTAACAAGACAATAATAAATTTGGGTCCAATGCTGAATTGTAATTTATGGACCTAAAAATAACCTGTACTCTAAGTATTTTACTGAATTAGGTAATACAGCTCAGATGAATCTGGTTCAGATGGTATAATAATATGTTAAAATTGCAAAAACTTTCAGAAAGCAATGGTGTTTGTGTGTGCACTGGGTATAATATAAATACAAAATTTACAGTTGAATCTATAGCAGTGTCCCATGTTCTCTTTTCTGAAACCACTGAAGTTCTCAACAGGGACTGCACACTTCAGTCGCAAACAGGATGGGTTTCTGATAACGTATATGCTTATACTAGATATCTAATCAGCAAGCACAGAATTTTCTACACTTTATGACCACTATTAATATGCAACTTTTTAAATGTTTTTGCATACCAAATACATTCTTGGTGAGTAAAAGTAAATTGTTAAAATAATGGATGTGCCTGGATTTTGGGGTTGTTTGAGGTTTTTAACTCACCAGCTTCTGAAAAAATCACAGAGCCCCCCAAAATTTAAAGATAAACTCCTTCAGCCACCTGTCTCATGAAAAAAGTTATCAGCATAGTTGTACTAATGCATTGCTTTGGTGCGCAAACGTCAGTATGGCTCTTGGATATATGCCTTGTTAATCTTGCATTTCAATGAAAAGCTGAGTGAAGCTATTAATTCTGTGTTTAAATCAAGTACTTATGCTGCTATACACAAATCTTTATATGTTCATGAGATCTCATAAATTTAATCATGTGACAATTGTATGCTGGGATTTGGTAAGTGTCTTTTGATCGCAGAGAAGTAGCATGGTGGAAGCATTTATTTTTAATGTTAATGGAAGATCTCCTCTTGCCGCCTTCTCCAGGAAAGCTTCAGAGCAATAATTACCATCTTGTCTATACACTATTCTAACCTTAGAACTGCCTCTATTATTATAACAGACATGATGAATTAAAACTGAGATCTGTTTTGCAGTGAAGATTTGCTCCTTAATTTTTCAAAGAAAAGGACACAGTAAGGATAAAGTTGACAGCAAAATTATGGCTTCCCACTTGCATGACACCACAAAATAGTCTTTAGAAAATAATTAATTGAGCAGGTGTCAGCTGCTGCAGAGCAAGACCCTTCCTCCATCGTCTCTCCTGCAGCACTTGTGCAGCTACCTAATAAATATTCAGTGACACAGATCGTGCAAAGACAACGGCGTCCTGCCTGAGCCGCCCGTCCACCTGGTAGAGGAACAGACTGACTGGGGTCCAAGCTGTTGGATCATCTGTCGCCATGAGCTAACCTAAGCCTGGGGCTGCCCTCCAAATCAGTGGTCCTGCTCTTCGTCCTCCCTCTCCCCGCTCCCTCCCCGTCCCCTGTTACCCATAACTGAGATCTTCTCTTGCCCTCAGAGCGTGCCTGCACTGACCAGTCCCTGCTGATGGAGGCAGACCATGCTGAGAACCTGTCTGTCCGTGTGGCTGGATTAGTTTTCACTGGGATACGTTCTCCGGTTTGGGCTGTTTTGGCAGCACCGGGGAAAAAGGAAAGCAGCAGGGACACGCGGCCAAGGAGCAGGCCAAGGTGGGGGCAGTCGCTGTCTTCCAGTAGCGCTCCCCGCTTTGATCAGCAGTCACCCCCAGCAGCTTGGGCGCGCGGGAAGCAAAGCAATGTTCAACATGTTCCTTCAACTGGGGAAGCTACAGGCCTGCTGTTTCAYGCAGACCTATCTGGTAGTTTTATGTCATTTGTCAATGCTGTTGAAGAAGAGCAGGAGAAAAAGGTCTTGTGACGGCTCAGAAACTTCTCCAGGACGTGTTGATTTGCACTGTTTCAGGGTAGTTGCTGTTAACGGGACTCTGGGAGAAAGATGGAGGTTAGCTGAGAACTGCACCACGGTAGGAAGCAGCTGGTTAACGCAGCACAGGCTACACCTGCAGGCACCAGTGAGAGGCACGTCAGCCTGGTAATCCAGCCCCTTCCAAATCTGTACACATCCCCTGGAAATTAAGCATTCTGCTAATCAACGAAAGAAGCAGTGGGTAAGAGATTAATCACATGTGGCATATACTCCTAATAAATAACCTTCAACCTTGCACTCGTGATTTTGTGCTTGCAGTTTATTGTGAGCAAACATAAAAATACTCTGCCTAATTGCCTTCAAAATGCATTTGCTTCTACTCTTCACTGAAGACAAAAAAATGTCCCCAATTTGCTCAGTATCAGAGACTGAGTCTGGCCACTTTAACAGTACGGGAAAAAACATTGTTATCTTTCATTTGGCTAACAGTTTAGAAATGCTATGTAAGAATAGATATTTCATACGCAACTAAACTTTTGCTGTGTTACTTCCACTTGGTTGCCCAATAATAAAATAACTCTGTCCCCTGAAGAGTAAACAGCTCATTCAAGTGTGGTATTTGGTGCTCTAGCTAAATCCGCTTTTAATTTCCTCACCTAAAGCATAATATCCTATTGGATGAAAAGAGGATATTTTTACACGCTGACCAAGACTCATACTGGTCTTGGACTACAGAGCACAAATGTACTTTCATATGAAAGCACACAGTTTTACAAGCTGCTCTCCGACCCTGCCTCATGAATATGTACTCCTTTAGTTACTAAAAGAAGGTTATGATGAGAAAAGGCCAACAGTTTGGGCCATTGATTTCATGCCAGGTAGATCTGAGTGACCCCAGCTACAGCTTGTAATACTTTGATAATAGTCTTTGATAAGCGCTGGAAAATGTGCTGAAATTGGAAAGAGGTCAGCAAATCCGAGACCCAGCRCGAAGCACATAAACTTGCCCTAATGCTGCTGACGCGCTGGGACACGACGTGACAAGAGGAGCATCTTTGCGAGTCCTGCCAAGGAGAACGAATCAGGCAGCTCTTCTTCTGCGTGYGGGCAACCTTGAAAACGAGATTCAGGACGAAGCACTGAAATGAAATTCCCAGACGAGTGTGACATGCGGCGGGGGGCTATTTCTGCCACAGGGGCACCCTCTCCTTGGAAGGGAATGGGCATTTGGGGCTTCTCTCTTCCGAATCATCTCACGTCCTCCAAACCGCTGTGATGGACACGGGCCCAGTGGGCGAGTCACGATGGGAAACGCACAGGCAGGAGCACAGGACCGACGCAGGAAAGAACCGTTCCCCAGCGCACCCGAGACGCCAGGACTGGCTCTGTCCGTCACGCCGTGGGTCCTGCTCCGTGTCCCACCGCAGGAATCGGTGACGTGAATGTCTGCCGCAGCGGGAATTGCCCTCCTGCTGCTCGCTGCCCCGGCAGCACGACTGCTGCGGCCCCGCGCCCGCGGCGTCCCGGGAGCGCGGGGCAACGAGCCCGGCCTTCGCCCGCGGTGCCCGAGCCGGAGCTGTCGAACGCTGCTGCACGCGGCCACTGTCACAGCTRCTACGGCTACCGAAATCCCTGGATACACATTTCTTTGCGCTGTCGTACAGAGGCGAATGCTCTGCGTTTCCCCTGAGCTGTCGTCCTGTCAGTCTTCTCCATTTTTGCTATTTCCGCCTACCGGGATGCGGGAATCTCCCCGCCCCCGCCGTGCGGTAGCCCCCTTCCATCGCCAGCCCTCCCCGTCTCCTCCTGCCCCGCGCGGGGCTGCCGCTCCAGGGCAAACCCGTCACGGCCTTGGGAATCACGAGATCTCTGAGACTACGCCACAGGGCTTTTATTTGGCGTTTAACCTTAGAGTTGCCTGTGTTCCCCATCGACCTTTCTCCCTTCACCTGATTCTCATACTGTTTTTCCTTCCGCTGTTTCCCCATGGAGACCCCAGTCCTGCTGCTGTCAGGCAGACTCGGATCACGGACAGCAATCCAGCGTGCAGCATTCCAGTGCTGCCTCCCTGCCTCCCCGCTCGCTGCTAATGCCCAGACCTTTCCCTGCAGCGTAGCAAAACAGCCAAACGTCTGCCAGGTCTCTTTGCTCCAGTTTTCTATCCACCCTAATTTGCAAGCACATTACGACCCTCAGTAATTTCTTCTACTAGTACGAAAGCAACAAAAAGACAAATTTTTCTTTCCAGTAACACAAAGGAGATTTGCCATATCCTTTTCACTGTTGTATATTTATGTCAGGCAGACCAAAGGAATGCTGAATCAGAATGAAAGAGTTGTAACAATCTTTGAAATACCAGAAATAAATACATTGGAAAAGCTGGAATTGACAATTAAGGAAAATTTTCAAGAGCAACTGAGTTAAGCACTTATATCTCATTAACTTCAATGATACCTAAACTGCTGAATCGGGTAAAATAGATTTTTCTTGAGTACTTTTGAAAGCATTAACTTTCCCCAAATTATGAATAGCTGTGAAGCATTTTCTGAGGAATTCTATAACATGGATTTTTTCAAAAATTGCTTGAAACCCAGCTTTTGATCTCAGTTATGGGGGGCATACGGGCGGCCTGGGATTTAAATAGTATCATCCTCGGTGGAGTCACTGATTTGCAGTGATCTAAATAAGATCTAGATCTCTAGAAATTACAGCTCTAGACTTCTGCTAACAGCCATGTAATAGGTGTAAAAATTGTTAGTAATTTTTGTAACAGCTGGTTTTCTTACTGCAACCCATCCTTCTGGACTTGATTCCAAGCAAGAATTAGTACATTAATACAAAAGATCAGGGTGGGGAAAGAAGAAGAATGAACACTGAAATACCCACTACTTTCAGTTTTGAACTAGATCATTTAGTGTGAACAAYGACAGAGACTCTTCAGGACGTTTTAGGTTTACATGGAATCTGATAACGCAGGTCATTTACAAGCGCTAAAGTATGCGCAAGAGAAAGTGCTCGTAACTAAGTTTTTTGGCTTCAGATATGAAACTATCCTTTTAGACTTCATACTCCATTTGAAGAGGTCTCCATAATAAAAAAATGGATCCTCATGCTATACTCAATTACATGTTTGTTCTTCATTGCAAATCGAAGTATGCCCAGAGAAAACAGAAGATTTACAGACAGTTGCTGCAGCCTTGAATGAATGTTTTCACTAAGACCAAGGAGAAAACAAGCAATTCCAGTCAACGTGTTTGAGGTTTGACGGAGTCACATCTTTCACGTGGCTACATCCTGAGGCTGCCACGCCACACGCCTCAAAGTCACAGCCCCTGACCCGGCGACAGCTCAGGGATGTATGTGGCTCTTTGGCTAAAAAGTCAACATGCTGCCAGCTATTTCTGAYAAAGGCACAGTAGTTCTGCATGCAGTGGCTATCAGGTATCTGTGCTGTGCCCACATGCCAAATAATTCTGCTAACTGCTAGAAATCACAGTGGCTTGAAATACTAAGCAGTCATGCAAAGCAGTGCCTTTATGTTTGCTGTAGTATCCCCAGAGCAGTAAATTCTCCAATTTCCTCTGAATTTGGTCACGAGCGGACTAATACACCCCCACAGCCGCAGCGAGCGGGCTGGGGCGTTTCTCTCCGCACGCGGCCCAGGACGTTGGCGCGGCATGCCCGGCGCCTCGGGCAAAGCCGCTGCCGCCGCGTAAGGCCGTCTCGCTGCCGCTGGGCTCCCTGGCTGCTGTTCRCCGGAGGACAAGCGACGCCTTCGGTGCTCGGCACAGGCAGAACCCGGCACAGCAGGCAGCTGCTCCATGTTTCGTTTGCTCTCGTCTCGCGCAGCTCTCCAAAGCCTTATCTACAGCAAACCATCCCTCGGGGGCTTTGCTATGGTGCTCTTTGGTGTACCGTATTAAAACACCCCGCAAACATGAAACTGAATTCAGCCTCGCCGTACTACTATAGGAAAAGGAGAACTATTTAAGCAGATTAAGGCCAAGAGAGATCTGGGTGCCTAATTTCACTTATCTGGACCCTGAGTTTTCAGAGCATTTTATACTCAAACACAGCTCCCACAACAGCTGTAAGGGGAGAAGGATGAGGGTATAATTCACATTATGCCTGTGCAAAGACCTAGTATTTAGGAGCTCAAGGAACTCTTGTCGGTGGGGGGACAGAGTCCACGTCTAGAGAGCAGCATCCACCCACCTGAACACTGAAAACGTCCCTTCTCGTCCCGCGCTTTCCCGCCTCATTCCCTATGCACCGTTCAACTCCGGAAAACGAAGCAGAGGCCCAGGCCGGGGAGCTGCCTCCTTTACTACACCGACTTGATTTATACCTACTGCAGGTCTGTTGTGAATAAGCCTGTTCGAAAAAGTGACAGCGCAATCTTGTTATGAAATGATCACATATATAATGCATGCAGTAGCGAAAGGTGAAGAAACAAACGATGCTTGCACTGACAGCCACGAGCATTTTCTTCTTGCGCAACTTTGATACCTTAATAATGTTCCTTTTCTGTTTGATTTCTTTGCAATATTTGGTTTATATATAATATATAAATAATGGTTTATAAAAAAATTGCAAAAGAGACACTCCATCCATATTAATACCAACATGAATCACATCAGAATTGAAACATCCCTGTTTGCCATGGGAGCTAACGCAGCACCTGGTAACAGCTGACCGTTAGCCTTCGTGCAGGCTAGTGCTGAAGCGYGACAGAGCACTGGTCAGCAGGTTTCGTAGACAAAAAAGGCAGAAAACCAGCCAGGCTCAAGAATCCTAGGTCCTAGACTTTGGAAGTATGCTTTTGGGGACACTTTTACATACCCTCCCTACCTTGGCCCTAGACCAATGCTGTCCKTTCTGGTCCTTTCCTGTTCTTCTCGCGTAGCGCTGCAGTCACCATCCGTGACAACTCTCAGGCCAGGTCCAGCCTCATTCTCCAGCCCTTTCCTCTTAGTCTGAGGCTTCTCAGTTTTTCCCTTTCTGCCCACCCTCCAGCACTCTGGGCTCTCTCCCTCTACTACAACCCATGGCAGCAGAAATATTTCTCTCGTTTAAATGAGGGTGGGGTAGAAGCCATGTTAGTATTACCTGTTGATGAGAGAGCTGCTATACGGAGCTGCTGTACTGTAAGCAACGAGCTAGCAAGCCTGAGAAAGCTCTAGCATAAGCTGATTATAGAAAGTCATAAAACCTTGATATAACATTTAATGTTCAACAAATGGAATAAAAAGATGTTCCTGGATTTCTAGGAAGAAAATCTCTCTAGAGGAAATGTTTCCCAGTTTCTAGAAAGATACTCTAGATAGTCCGAGTAGCTTTGTTAAGGGAAAGCATGAAGAACAACTATTCACAGTTGTAGTCCTAATGCAAAACAGAATTAAAATCTACAGTAATACCTTGGTATATCATAGCCATTTATGACACAGAGATATAACATTGGGTTTTACCTACTTTACAGAGATAAAGCCCACTAAGACTYATTAGGATATCTCAGTGTGTAGAGAAGAGAATCCATTGTGATGGAGATAGGCAGAAATTCAAAAATGTACCAAAGTGGCAGTAAAGATGTCTTCCAGCATATTGTCACTGGAAGGAAAAAAGAAAAGCGAAAGGGAGGTACGTCTCTACTTCCACTCTGTCCTACCTATTCTATCTCCCCAGAATGGATTACGTACATAATGCAGACGCTCATCATTTGTATTGCTYGTCTCTCTCCTTTGCCAGAACAAAAACATGGTTGTTTCGACAYGGCTTTGTAGAAAAAGTTATTAATAAATTTATTACTGACAATGTCATCTCACCATTTGACTCGTATCATCAATTTAACAGACTTCTCTATGTCCTATAAAAACTGGCAGTTGAACCCCAGTGCTCAGTGCTACGAGACTGTGTCACAAGCCACAGACTGAGCCGTAGCCTAATATCCTGCTGATCAAAACACACAAGAAAGGAAAGAGCGGAGTCACGGTGTGAGCAGCTATGCAGCTGCCTGTCTGTGCAATTACGGAACAGTGTTTAGTCTGTCGGTGACGCCTGGGAGGCTCCCACAGCTGCTACTCCCTCTCCTCCTCCTCCTCCACCACTGATGGGGAAGCAAAAACATAAGACACAGCAACTTCTCGAGATTGACCTAAACGTATCTCGGCAAGCAATTAAACCAAGGTGCAGATGTTTAAGTACATTGCTAAATAGCATTTATAATGAGCTTCTTAAACGGCAAGAGCTATTTAAGCCCATCTGCAAGTCTCTAAATGGCAGATTAAAATTGGTTTTGTGGAAAATGATGTCATTAGTAGATATTGTACTGCTCCCTATCCTCCTGTTTGGTAAGTTTTGCTGTCACACATCACATGGGACTAACGCTACAAAAGTGGTTCCTGTGCCTTTCAGGCTCTTTCACRTCAAGACTGAAGCTGATCGTGGAACTATGTGAACATTTAAGGTTATAGACTGCAATGAACTTCTTCAAAACTGAGTTCCTCAGAAAAGACTGGGGGAGTTATGCTCCAACTCCAATTATATTTTAATGAAATTTGGACACCTAATTTCCTTTGGAATCATTTGAAAATCTCATCTTGAAAGAATTTTTCCAAGTTTGCTTTCTCTTGTGATTCAACCTCCTTCAATTGTATGAGTTGTACTTACACAAGATCTCAGATCCTTCTCCTCTTGAGGTCAATATGAACTATACTACTACTATATCTAATAGCTCATTTCCATAGCTTTATTGAACTGACATTGAGAATTTATATAGGAAACTGTCTTGATATTGCAGAGCAGCCAACTATGTTCAGCACCATGGTGTGACTGGCCCACCTACACCTTATCCATCTGAATTTCTGAGAAAGGAAAACCATAATGAACACTCTATATGCCAAGTGCTGCAAAAACTTAAATCCTCAAAAGCACTACGGTAAAAAATAAAGGAAAATCATATATAACTTTTGCTGAGGAAAGTACTAGAGTATTTTTCATTCATCTCATGTGAGGCTTCAGTCTTTACACAACCATCCCTACACAGACGACTTCATGAATTTTAGGGGGGAAAAAAACAGCAGAAAATTTAAGGAAAAAAAGACATTACAAATCATATGCAAGTACATATTATTTCTTTCAGATCCTTTCCTGTTCTCCTCTCCTGTTTCTTCCTCACTTTTAAAAAAATTTAACAAAACTTTATTTTTCTTGGGATGAACCACTGCTCATTTTTATCTAGCCAAGATCTAAGTGAGATCACTGCCTAGAAAGTAAAGAAACAGAAAGCTAAATGAAAATATTCCACATATTTCACTCACACAGATATTGCTTCTTGTTAATGTAATTATAATAAAACTCCATACCCCAAATAGAGCAAAGAAATCCTATAAAAATCTTCTAAGTTTCAGACAAAGGCAGCATGAACTAATCTTTGATATCGTTCCCTAATGCTGTTTATTGCCACATGTGCTGGTTTTGATCAAAATATATTTTGACTCCTGGGCAGCACTAGTAACTGACAGCAAAGCGCATTACCCGCGTGTAGTGTGTACATCAACTATTATTCCCTGTAAAAGCCAGCACATAATTCCACATCAGAGTAAACTAGGCACTGGTAAGTCTCGGGCTAAATGTATGGCTTTGTTCTTCCTAGCTCTGCTATGGCAAAAGGTACTGGTGTCTCCTTGTCTCCACTAAAGAGCCCCAGCAAGACAAATACTCTAGTTATCCTGACATAAAGAACATAACCTGGCATCGATAAAGGCAAAGAACTTTGTCTCTTCCGAGACACTGAAAAGAGAGCAGCTTCTCAAATCTTTCACCTCATTCTGCAAGCAAACAGAAGCCTAGTAGCACAGGCCAGGTCATCATTACAGATACAATACATATCTTGGATATTTTGCCTACAGTAAGTCATCAGAAATATATTGAATAATTCAAATCATGTGCAAGACACGCCTACAGGAGTATTTAGTATCTAATTTTCTTATCAATATATACTGAAGTCTGCATAGAAACTATATCAACATTCAGTAGCAGAAGCCACTGAAAAAAGGCACTAAAGGGTTAATAATATTTCAGATCTCCTCGTCTAAAAAGCCCTAATATTCTCCAACACCTTTAAGTCAAACCGTTTCTTCATTTTCCTCTGCTGCACATACTTGCCCATGACCCCCGAGGCAAACACGCAAGCTTCTTATCTCTCTGAAGCTCCTAAAACACAACCATTTACTATTCTCAAAGCACAAGTACATTCAGACCCTCAGTTCTTTGGGAAACCATTTCCATTCTTCTTTCAAAAAGAGATAGGCAAGACCTCCAAGGTCTCATTTCCTCAAAGAGGAGAGCTTCTTCATTTCCTTATCCCTTAATGTTCTGAGTAGGGAAAAACAGTATATACATAAAATCATTAACAGTAATGTTTTTCAAATACTTCTTTGCCTTCTATGCAACTGTTTTAATCTCTGCCATGAATGAAAGCAATAGACATCAAGAAATAAAAGGCCAAATAAATTCTTAACAATTCACCCAGAAGACAAATTCTGGAAAACCTCCAGCCTCTCAACATTTAGCAGGTGCATACATGTCCCTGGCTTACTCCAACTACATGGAGCTCAGCAGATTTCTTCCTATCATTTTATTTGAAAAGCTAATCAACTGGCAGATAAGGGGTATGAGCTATATTGTTAATGACCTTAAGTTCTCCTAGTGAAGAGCCACAGCTGTCTTGCAATGACAATTCCCCTTCCGTTCAGTGGAAATGGAGTTACTGAGCACACAACGCAATTAGGCTGGGTGTGGAGCAAAGGGAGGACTCAAGCAAAGTCACAGCTTCTTATGGAAGAATTAGCAACAATTTCCAGATGGATTAAATATAGGAAAGAGTCAAAACCACACTGTAACCTGGAAAACAACAGCGTTTTTGTTTAAGCATCTTTGACAGCAGCCTTATCCATATCCCTGTCAATCTGGAGCGACTGCATCACTGCTGCTTCCATGCCTGGTATTGCAAAGCAGACTCCGCGGTGCCCTTTTCCTTGTATCCCTCYGGTACAAATCTCGGGCCACAGGAGAGACGAGCAACCTCAGGTCCTTCTTCCCTTCCTCTCTGCGGAAGCCCTTAGCAGCGTTTGGATCCAGCTGTGAGTACGCAGGGGACAAGACACGTGGCTGTTAAGGCAACGTGTGCTGAATGAAGAACATGTCCTTGGGAGAAGGCAGTAGGTTGAATGGAGAGCCACCAGCGGCTGGCTGCATCCTGAAGATCTATTTATGGAAAGATACCTTGGTCCACAGACAGAAAGGAAGAAGAGACCATCTGACCTTCTAAGCTGATGTACTATAGCACCATACTTAAATTATATTCATCTCTCCCTGTGCTGAGAACTAGAACTTGTTTTTGTTTGAACCCTAACATTGAGGAAGTAGCCAGGCTTGACCAGAAGATATCAAGAGATGGAAAATTTCCCACATTCCTTGGTAATTTGTTCCGGTTATTAATCATTCCACCATTAAAACTGTATGTCATGTTTAAATTATAGTGGTTTAACTGCAGCCTCTCCTTATACTGATTTATACTTTTCTCCCCTAGATTAAAGAGCCACTTAGTATCCAATATTTTCTCCTGTGAAGACAGTCATATGCTGCAATTGAATCACATCTTGATCTTTCAGTTAAACTAGACAGACTGTGTTCTTCAACAGTTTTGCTTCCCCAGTGCTCACCTCTCCCTTTTCTTTGCCCTCTCCAGGTAAGTAGCTGCCATACAAACAAGACGAGGCTGCTTTCGGTTGTCTTCTGCTGAGGATTTGCCACATCTACGCAGACAGGTTTGGGGGAGCAACCACTGTTTGTCCACGGCAAGGATTATACAGTGTGACATGCTCTACTGCAAAACCAATTAATCCTGTCCTGGGCTTTGGTAATGCTACACAAATTATTCAATACACAAGGAAAATAACRTCCTCGTTTATCTGTCAATGAATATGTAACGGCAGGATACAATGTATTATTGAAATCTGCTCCATAACCATTTGCCATTCAAGAATAATGTGACTGCTGCGGAGACAAGAATGTTTTCAGCAGATAAATTCTAAATGAGCAAAATCTGTATCTCCAAACAGCATAATCCTCCAAGGATTCAGTACCTGCTGCATATATCAGAGATATGATCAAAAAGAAATTAAATAGGGATATTGGCTCAAGCCTGACACTTGCCTATCCAGAAGTCCAGTTAGGAAAGCATATAAGAGGAGGAAGGACATTTTTTTGGACTAAGTTATAAAATAAACAACACCTTCACAGGTGGCTTGGAATATTACAATAAGGGCTATTAAAGACAAATGAAACGACCCAAAGAACTGAAGTTATCAAAACTGTGTTTACTGATCCCGTGGTCCTGGAATTTATCACCCCGCTACCACCTTCGCGTGTAAGGATCATATGCGTCTCACAAGAGGGGATCCGCAAGCACAAACCATTGGCCTAATTCCCACCCCCTTGCGTTCACAGCCAAAGGAACTACGGCATCTCAAAGTCTTTCAAATCCTAATTCATATACATATCAGTATTATTTAATGTAATACAAATTATAACGTTCTTTGTGGTATAATTCACAGACACCACGGTGTATCTTGCAAATATCAGAGCATTTGGGAAAGTCTGCTCTAAGGTACTATATTTTTGTTGCAAGGAACTTTAGAGACAAAAGCAGTCCCACAAAAGAACTGCAGGGGACAGCGAATAGAAAAAAAATCAGCATGAGCTCTCCGGAGGATGTTAAATTACAGCAACCCCTATCTGTCCCTGCATACGAACCTGGAATCCTCTGCGGTTTTGATCCCCCAAGCAAAAAACACATGAGCCAATTTGAACCTTTTTCTTTTAAAGAACAGAAATCAAAACAAGCAAGGGACTGGAGAATGTGATTAGAAAGAAAGTTTAAGGAAAGTGAATGTATTTAGGACAAAGACATTCAGGCAGGGTTGTGTTAACCACAGATCGTTGCTAAGGGAGGAAGAGGTACCATTTATACTGGACATCAGGAGCAAACTGAAGAACGCGTTAAATATATTCATGGGCGTCAGGGCCAGAGGGGACTACTAGCACATTCCTGTCTGTCTTCCTGCACAGCAGAAGGCATAAATTTCACCCACTGTTTCCTATATTAAGCTCAACCAACAGCAGCTAAACAGGTGTTTCTAATTTTAGAAAGACATCAAACTTGAACTATAAAGTACACATGATGGAAAAATTCTGGTGTCCCTGACGAAGCAGTTCCAATCACTCACTACTCGTTGACGTTAAAAAAATACATCTTTTTTCCAATTTGAACTTTCCTAAGTTTTCCAGTGTTTAGACTTTTATTAATACAAATTCACCACGACATAACCTCCTTGTGGAACGGGCTGCAGAACCGTATGTGCAGAACGCCAACAGTACGTTCACTACAAAGTGAGCAAATACCATGAAAATCATGCCGATGCCAGTCTTACAGTGACAGTTTCTACCCTAATATGGCAGCTCATTAGAGTCAGAAACTGTGCAATTAACTCCTTGCTCATGCACAATTCACACTGCCACAAAGGACAATTTAGCTCAAATAAAGATTTCAGAGTTTGACTTCAAGTTGTACATGTCATGGAAGCCTGTCTGGATGACTGATGAGATTCCTTCTGCTTTTCTTAATTGCAATTCTACACAGGAAGATGGTGTTCTTCCATGCAAAATAGCAATAAATCACATATATACATTCCTGTCGTGCGATGTAGGAGGGAGAGTGTTCTCAGTGCAATAATACTGATTTGACTTTGCACATTTTTCTTCCTCTCCTCTTTCACATGTGCCACTTACACTACTCTACATGACAGAATGGAAGAGAAAAATTGATAAAGGGAGCATGTCTACTTATTAAACAGCATTTGCAGAAATGAGAATGACAGCATTTGCCAGCAGCCGTTGTAAAGGAATTAATAAGCATTAATTCCTGCACACCTGAGTAGAATTATTCATCGTTGCTTTTACTTGCGCAATGACTGAAACCCAGCCGAAAGAGGCACAACCCTGTATTGGCAATGCACTAGGCACAGCAAATAAGGAGGAGACGATCCGTGCCCCAAAGAGCTTGTCCTTTAGATACAGCCGGAGAAACACATAATGGCACAACCAAACTAAGAGACAACATAAAGGGGAAACCAGTGCCCCAAGACAAAGGTGAGTTCAACAAGGTTACAAAAAATTAATTGAAAAAATCTCTAACAATATCCTTTCTGTATATTAAAACATACAAATCTGGAGAAGGGGGAGAAGGATGAGGAAATAATAATGACATTAGAGAAATAAAAAAAAGCAAGCCCAAGCCACAGTCCCGTGACCATCTCGAGGCACTCCTGGCCGCCCGGGCGGCTCCCCGACTCCGGAAGGGCAGCCCAAACTCGCACCCTCCTCAAGCAGCTGCTTTACCAGCATCAGCACCGGCCACTGCGAAAGACGGGATGGTGGATGAGGGGGACCACGAGCCCGTTCTCCAGTAGCAAAATCATCTGTTCCTAAAATCTATAAAGTGTTTTAGAAACGCTGAAAGCCGCATTTTTCTGGGAAGCCTTGACAGAGGTATTTACAGGGGTTCCACAACATTTTGTAAAGACATCCACTGACATTTTCTACAGGTCTTCTGTAAAGTTTCTTCCCTTTTAAAACCCTCTCCAGAGAGGGAAAAAAAATTAACATTGTCACAGTCTTTTTACCAGCTACAAAGGTTTCCACTTTTAGCTAAATCGAGGCTTAAAGTCCCGCTACACTCTGAGATACACCCCCGGTCGCCGTCTTCGCTCCACGACCTCGTCTGGTTTCCTGCATCGCCCAGGCTCGCGGCTGCGAGGTTTCGAAGCAGCTCAGGCAGATTTCCTGCACCGCGCACTGGGATCCGCAGACAAGAGAGCAGGATATCACTAACGCCTATGGTGTGCAGACTATACAACACCGTAATACAGCTGATAAGCTATGCATATGTTTTAATATATAATGTGTATGCCTTATTACTATATTGCATGTATAAATGCTATGCATCCTACTATGTACTTGCACTATATATAGCATATAGTACTATATAATATATAAACAGGATATTACTAAAGTCTAACTTAATCTACAGATTACTACATAAAGTAAACATGTAATTATTATGGATTATAGGTAAATACAAAGTAGTCAGCAAAGTCACTAAGTATCACATACGTAAATTCAAAAACATATTGCTGTTTCTATATAAACTTTCTGCGTAACATCTAAAAATCACAAAAAGAACTAAACATTACATATTGGGTTGGCATTTTAAAAAARAGCTAGAATGTATAAATATCATCAACCTTTAGTGCCTTAGGTATAAAATGACTTTTTATAAAATAAAAAATGAATTATAATTACACTGGAAACAGGGAACAGAAATAAGCCTTCACTGGAACTGAGACACAGAATAGACAGTACCTTACTTAACTGAAAATCACATTAGCAATTAACAACTACTGAGACGAATGATCAGTAACCCCCCCAACTACCTCATAAATTAAAAACATTTCACATTTTCATCCCTATTTCCAAAAAAAAAAAAAAAAGATAAATCAAAAATTAAGGTACAAAAATCCGTGGTGGATAACAATATTAGGAATAGCACACTTCCACAAGGGAAGGGGCAGAGTTACACAGTAAGGAAAACATAGCTTAAATTGGTCTTTATATATAAAAACTGCTGGCAAAAATTTTCGACGGCTAGAGCTATGCAGCCAGTGCGTTTGATCACGACGGATGTTYGCACAAAACCGCGCAGCCAGATCGGCCGCCGGTACGTTTCTCGCGTTCACGGAAGCCCAGACGCCGGCCGAAGCTGCGGGCAGGCGCCGGCACCGCGGCACCCCGCTACGGCAACGCGGGAGCGAACGCGAGGGYGCCCCATGCCGAACGGGCCTCGCCGCCGAGCCGCGGAGCCGCCCGGTATCTCGAGCCCCCTTGCGCAAAGCAGCCCTCGCCCTTCCCGGGAAATGCCTCACCTCGCCGGCAGGGCCAGCCCGGCCCCTCGGAGCGCCCTTCTTCCCGCCTGGCACGCGGAACTGCCAACGGAAAAATCAGGCTGGTTTTGGCTGCTCAAAATATTAACATTATGRGAAAGTGGAATTTGAAGTATGCTGGGTGGTAAATAACTACTAATTAGGCCATAATGAGGCCCCGTGCGCAGGGGGAGTTGGTACTGCTAGAGACTTGCGCTCCYGCCCACTCGCGGGCCACCCTAGATCTGAAAATTGTCTCCTTTTAAATTACATTTCTGGTGAAATGGAACATTCCCATTTAGAATTATCTCCGGGTATCCCCTCCAGYGGCCGCTTGCAGTGAAAAGATATCAGCTGTCATCAGAGTTATCACGGCGCCAGAACAGGCACCCTGTCAGGGACAGCGTAACAAAATCTGCGGTGTTTCTGAAAAAAAACCCACCCAAATATGCTGTATGCTTTCTCACACAGTTGCTGCCACGAGCCTGAATTTCACTGTGCTTCAGCTTCCTCAGGAAAGCAGCCCATGTTATGGTGTAGTCACCGACGGCAGCTGGGGACGGCGGGCGGGCGGGCGCGTGCCGGAGCGGAGGCGGCGGCAGATATACTCCATGGCCAAAATTTGCATTTGGTTGTGAGCTACAAAACGCAAAATGCAGTATATACACTGGTGAAGGGAGGGTACGGCGACTGCATATTTCACGTTTCTGGATTTAAACGAGGTGCCTGTATGACGAGCACCTGAAGCACACAGAAAGTAAATAAATGATTAAACAAGGCAGGTAGCGAACACCATTTCTCAAGATACAGAATCATCTGAATGTCAACAGCATTACTCAAAACATATCTGCAAAAACCCCACACGGGAATTATGTTTTGCAATGTTGATAGAACAGACTTTGTATTTCATATGGCAATTAATTATCCGCATGTAGCTGAGGGACAAGCCATGCTGACCTACAAAACCCACAGATTATGAGTATGCACTACAGGAATTACTTCCCAAAAAAGGATGATAAAGCTTCATAACGAAATAAGAAGATCTCATCTTTCTGTCGGATCACGGTTTTAGCCTAAGTATTACAAAAAAATGCCATCAAATGGTCTTGATTTTTTTGCTTTTATATTACAACTGATTGCATCGTAACATTATACAGAATTATCTGAATTACTGTTTTTCTGAGGCGGTACCACACAAACCAGTAGAACTGTTTTGGAAATCATGAACAAAAACACTTGCATTTACGATGATCACAGAGATACTTAGCAATTTTGTGATTATGAACATTCAGAATTTGAAGGTGACATTTCAACAGAACTCAGAGCTGCTCTGAAAGTATGTTTTGAACTGAAGAAGATTTTCCACGAGCTTCCAAAGCTATCAAAACTGTAGCAATTAGACGAAAAATATAAAGGACGTTAGACATGCCAAAACCCCAATTCTGTTCATTTTTTACATGAATTATGGAGACACATGCCATGATAAAACAACCACGTAATCAAAGCAAAACGTCTCTAGCCCATGAGAAATAAAGTACATTAGAAAAATGACAAGAGCAAATCAAACTGATCTGCAGGCGCGTGTATGCTGACTGACCGATTACCTACATCTGTAGCAGGAGTCACCAGTATTAGTGACCATCGGAAAGTGCCCTTTTATTTCAGTTATCAGCATTTACTGGGTACGTTGCTGTGTCTATTAGACACGGGTGGGCTAACACGCTGATGACCGCTGCATCCCAGCACGGCACTCCTATGGCTGTCCACTTGCAGGTTTACACGGGCAGAATTGCTCCTCTGTAGGTTTAGCCCAAGTCACTTTCACAGCAACATGCTTACGCGCGTGATCTTTATTATCCGAGCCTATGTCCGTACATTAATTGGAAAAAAGCAACTGCTGGGAACGGGCCAACACAGAGGAGGAGGAAAGTCAGGAYGGAAATCAAAGCAACCCTTTGCAAAAACTCAGCGGGGCGGATTTATATCCTTTATCTCATTTTCCTGAGGTAACAGCGACATTCAGGTCGGTCAGGCTTAAAATAGGTTATTATTATTATTGCTCTGCAGAAGTTGAGGTGAACGCTTCTACCCCTTCCGCGAAGCAAGAGGGTTCAACGCAGGACGCAACCATACCAAGTTAAGCGCTGCCGTGCCAGGTGTCCCTAAGTGTAAGTGCAATTCACTGTGCRCGGCACGGCAAGCCAAAGCCGAAGCGCGCGTTACAGAGCACCGGGCGCCGACCRCGCGCTCCCTGGCGCCGGCTTCGGCCAGAGCACGCGGACACCGCCRATCGGCCGCTTGCTCCACAAAAATGACGCATCTCAGTCTCCTTTCRGAAAATAAGGGGGAAAGAATATTCCAGATCAACCAGGATAAGTCACTGCTAATTCCCTGCGCTCRCAGCTGCTGCCCTGGCGTGTTCGGGTTTGCAGCCCCCCGACGACTAGCGCTGCTGACAAGCGTCAGCCTGCAGCTTGCCCGCAGATTTGCTGGCTCAGGAAATTTGCTCACCGAGCGAGCCTGCCCCAAAAACCAGCAGACCGCACTGCATAGGAAATAGCAAAGCTTTTTTTGCTACTTAACATACAAACCAAATTTAGCCAGGTATCACTTTCCTATATTTAGCAAATAGGACTTTATTTTGCTAAGAAAAGCACAGAAAGCACCGGCTGCTGTTATATAAGCGACGCTTCTCCGTCTGTGCCCTTGAACGGAATGAGTCCATGCACGTAGCAGAATTTGTATGTGTTCTAMACATTAAAAAGTAGCATAAGGAATACAAGTTAAAAGTCAGGAATAAAACTTATGCGGCTAGGTTATCCGATTCATCAGGGAGGGCAGCAAGGCAACAGGAACGCCAGCACCGTACAAGCCGTGCTGAAACTGTAGGTCTGTCTGGTGCTTTTTAACAGTCCTCAAATGTTCTGGAGTTATAAAAGTAGGATCCTATTTATGAATATCCGAAAAGCCATTTCACAGCCCAGAGAGAGAGAAGTAAAACGGAGGGAGGAAATGATGGGTGCCTGTGCCAAAACAGAGATAAAAATACAGTACAAAAGATAAAATTACCTAGAACCTAATGTCATCACCAAGTCACTAAAGACACCGAAGTAAGCGTAAATAAGGGGCAAGCATTTACTTTCTCCCCACGGGCGAGCGAATCTCTTGCTGCGCTGCGGTCCACGCGCAGCCCGGGCTGTGCAACGTCTGGGGACGCTCCGGCGCCCGGCAGCCCCGGCCCGCCACGGCTCGGCGGAGGAGAGGCTCGGCGCGGGGGACACGGGGCCGGGCGAGGGGACACGACCGTGGCCGTCGCCTCCCCGCGCCCACCCGCCGCCGGCCTGGCTTTCGGGATTTCACGACTTTCCTCATCAACTCCCGGCATTTCAGGAATCCCAAATTTGAAAATGCAGAAACATTTTCAGTCTCCTCTGAATCACTTCTGAACACGGGAAGGAAGCTTTGCACTGCATACAAACGGGAACCAGTACCTGCTTAGCGCAAACACGTATTTCCATTTAATCTAGGGACGTGGGGSTAGATACGGGAAAAATGTTCCCAGGGCAAGGCGAGTGGATAAGCTGGCATCCTGTAAACCCATGTCCAAAGAAACTCTCTCCACACTTAAAGCAATTCAAATTATTAATTCACTTCAATTAAAAGACAAAAATTGAATCTAACTGGGGTAAGAGAAGTACAATAAAGTGGCACAGTGCCTCCCATTTTCTTGCAAAAACTAAACGCGTTCAGGAAACTTACTGAGACTGAGATAAATCCACGGAAGAGCAGGAAGTGCAAAGATGGAGGAACCGTCACTAAAATTACTTTTCTGTTTTTTTGCCAATTAAATATATGCCTTAGTATATTGTAGCTTACGTTATAAGTTGTGCATAATATAAAATATACACTGTGTTCCACACTGCCAAGTTAATATTGCTTTTGGTGTATAAGCATTTGCATTTCCTAATTTTGTGTGTTTTTAACCATGGAAACACAGTGTTATATTATCTCTTCCGCAGTTAATAATACCTTAACGTTTACGCTAACTAGCTCGGCAGTCTGCAAGATAACAAACCTTTCATGGTGTTTACACAATAAATGTATTGAAATAACAGCCTGAACTTACATGGGACAATCTTGATACAATCTTGCTTAATAAAAAAAAGAAAAAGTCACAGCAAAGTGACATTTTCTTCTGCTTTGTAGTTGCAATCAGGATATAGTACACGTATTTGTTAAATTTGTTGAAATGCAGTTGACTGAATCAGAATACCATACAAAGTGAATTGCCTTCCCTTCAGGCATTAATTATCAGTGTATCTCGACTGTTTTCCTCCGCTCTTTACATTCCCTGACGTTTCATCTTTTCCCTTGATTGGAAGCAACCATCCTATAAATAGATTTTTTTGGCAGTAATTGGGAATAAAACTGACTAGCATGGACTGTAATCATTTGGAAAATTTGGCCTCAGACYGAATAATTGTACAGGTTTTGGATGCCTGATATGCGTCCTTGCTGCCTCCAAAGGTTGCTTCGCATTTCATGAGTCTTTGCAGGTTCAAGGCAAGAAAACCTATCCTGAAGCTCCCCCGGAGAGCAACAGGCGCTTGCCCCGGATGTGCCGCCTCTCTGCTGCCGCCGCCGCCGGAGGCTGCGCAGCCGCGGGAGAAAGGAAGCCGGGGCTCGGGGGCCCGCTGGGACGCCCCCGAAGCAGCGGGGCCTGGTGTTATTTATTTTTTTATTTATTTGGGGGGTTTGGAGGGTGCCTGGCATTTCCAGCATCCTTCCACTGCCTAAGACATGATTTAAAAAAAAAAAAAAAAAGAAGAAGCTGAATAAAATCTAGTAAAGACCAAATAGGAGGGTACTGTGCTTTTTTTACACAAATTTGATAGTGGATCGAGAAGGCAAATCAGTGACTAACAGCAGCGCTGCGATATATGTGTTCAGTTTAATTGCTGTTTGGGGTATGCTCTATCCCACAYAACTGCAACTGTCAGAGGCGCTCTTCAAGGGATAAAAATACGGGGTTACAATAACCTGTAGGACAACACGCACTAAATGAGTACCCGAGGAGACAYTGCTAACTTCAGCAAGGCAGCACTTCTGAACACAGGGCAAATTCTTCCCTCTTGTGTGCCAATAAATTTTATACCTTGTGAGCTGGGATTACTGCCCATATTCACATTTACCCAAGTTAAGCTTAGCACATGAACCAGTTCTTTTCAAGAAAAGATCTTTTAAAAAGAATTTATGTACCTGTGTTTGTACAAAAAAATCATTTAAATGATGATAACAAAAGTTCACAATAATTAGGGTTATTTTAAGCCCAAATAATTGATGTTTAATTGCAATATGAACTCATACACTTAACATCTTTTTTATAACAAGGGAACCTTGATATAGCAGAAGATGCAACCAACATATTTAACATTGCTACCCTCCAAAAAAAGAAGTACTCTGGCACTGTTTCTAATTTACTGCAAAGAAAACACCAGACAGTTAGTGAGAAGTGGTGCACAATCCAGTCAAATAAAACAATTTACGTGGAAACCCAGAGCAGGAGCATCCGCGGATCACGTACCACCTACTGCCTTAGTCTCCTCCTTGCAGGGTGCTGCAAGAAATTCAAGGGTCCGGAGTTAATTCTGCGAAAGAAGAGACCCCACGTGAGGCCAAAGCGCCTCCGCCAGCATGACAGCAGGGTTGACCCCACGCCAGAAACCAGCCTGGATAACGTCACCGGATGGATCCCAGGCCCCTACACCCATCCAGCAAACTCGCACTGATCTGGGCACCCACCACAGCCGCTCCGTCTCTCTGTTCTGCCTTTCAAAGACAGCAGCCTTGCACGGCACAGTCTGCTTTCAAAACATACCYCCTCACAAATATGCAGCTATAAACTTTGAGGTTGACGCTCGCAAGATCAGAAATGTGTTTCTTTTGGAACAGGCAGAAAAACTCATTGCTAGAAGATGCTGGAATGATCACAGATCTCCTGAAGGTTTCTCCTCGCTTAGCTTTTTTCACCACTGACATGCAGCAGAGAAAGAGCTTGAAAGATGAGACAGAAAAAGAAGTGAAAGCAAAAAGTGGGAAAATACATGAGAAAAAAACAGAAAAGAAACAGGAGAGAGAGAAGAGAGAACTAATTTAGACTCAGCCACCTCAGAAGAGGGCCCAGATGGTGTAATCTGAGCAGTTTAATAAAATACAAGAAACAGAAGAGAGGACACGGGCCCCACTTACTGATCAGGCCCTTCTGTGCGAAGCACTGTACAAACGTGGAGGAAAAACTCCGCAATCTGGGTCAAGATTAGAGCGAGCAAACATGCAAACACGTAGACAGGCAACAGTGAGACCTCCACTAACAGGGGAGGCGGCGTCTCCATTTGAGAGTTTGCCTTCACAAAAAGCTAAAGTAACAAGGCAGATCTTAAGAACAGCTATTTCCAACATTTTTAAAGAGATTTTTTTCAATATGTAAGTAATTTAAGAGTTCACATTCCATTTTCAAAGCCAATTCAGGAGCCCAAGTAACGTAATCTCCCTAACAACAATTTACCAGAAACATCACTTACCGCAAGGAAAATGAACTTTCAATGACAGGACAAATTCTTTTTCAGACTGACCAATCAATTCTTGTTAATGCGAGCTAATCGCTACGGCATATTTTTAAAAGTCCCATTAAGTGTTGCATTTTAGGGACTACAGCATTTTTGCTTTGGGCCTACGAGAGGATTATCTGCCTTTCAAGCCCCATTTGAAGAGGAGTGGTGATTAGTCCTGGAAAACCAGGATTTTTGTAAAACCGTTTTTAAAAAAAAGATAAATACAACAGCAACATATATCAGGACTTCAATATTTCACTTCTTCCTTCTTTTTCCATCTGCGCCACAGCTATTCTGCATATTGCTCTTCATGAAAGAAGAGGATTTAGAGATATTATTTCCTTAATCTAGTGAAGCAATAATTCAAGCAGGAAAAAAGTGCAAATCCCAACATATGCTGGCCTCAATATTTTCCAGACATTTTAAAGTGGATATAGCATTGCAGAAATCATCCAGACCTATCCCAGTATAAATCCATCTGCAAAAGAAAAAACAGACCTTTTGTATTGAGGGCTCTTGCAAATATTCACAAACACTACATATTATGTATCGCTCCTGAAAGGGCTTAATCTCCTATAGGATTATAGCAAGAGCTGGAAAAAACAACAGAAGACCTGGGCGCCGAAGGAGCCCGCTGCTGACGTGCCGAGCCGCTCGCCCCGCGCCGGCGGGCTCCCTCCCCTCGCCTTCACCGCCTCCCATCGCACGCACAGGCAGTCGGCGCTTCCCCTTGCAGCAGCCACGATAGGATGCCCGGGCATCTCAGACCTCACTTCTATGTTTTGAAGACATAGGCTAGCTACGTGTTTATCAAAAACTCTAAGAAACCAATATATACACCCAAATTCAGATTATTGTCACTGTAACGTATAGCTTCACTGCTGTGTCAGACTCCTGCAAGGTTTAAATCCAGATTAGTAATAAACTCTGACTGTTTGTAGGTCTGCAGAATACATATATTACCCATAAAAATATACCTAACTATATTTTGTTTTGAATAATTAGTTCATTGACATTCTTGAACTAAAGAAAATGTCATTATTAATTTATAGAAGTTGCACAAGGACTAACAGTTCAGAAAAGCCCAGTATGAAATAAATTAAGCCTACACTTTCATGAAAATCATTAAAAGGTACCTATAATGATATCCCCCCCAAATTATCACTCGCATAGGATGAACAGAAGCCCTGTCAGAAGTCGAGCCACCCTTATCTCAAATACTTAATACTATAGCACTGTACTAGATTTGTGCTTTGGTTTTGGAGAGGTGCCAGCAAGTCTGCCAGGACTACTGTTTTCGTGAGTTTGATGGAATCCAAAACACGGAGGGAGAATCAAATCCCAAACCTCCCGCAGAAGAGGAAMGGTTTCAATTTCCTTTTCCAGAGGCACCTTTGTGCTTTCTCCCTTACTCTGCTTTCCATCAGCAGTCCCGGACCTCTCTCGTCCTTAAATTGTCCTCTGAGTTTACTGTCTACAGAAACTACGGGGTAGCTGAGATAGTTGGGGTTCAGTGAGGGCTGGCCCATGTTCACCGCCGCTGTCTCTACAGGGTATTTCTGCAGTTTCCACCTCCCCAGGAGAGTACGCGTTCCACCTTCCTTTCATCTTCAGATTAAGCACATGTCTACACAAGCTAGGTTGATGTTGCGCATTCGGTGACTGATGATGCTCATTCGGCCTCCAAATTCTTCAGTCTTTCAGATCTTTCCACATTATTGTATTTCTCCCCAGAGACATGACCTTGCACCATGATGCTATCATTTTACTTATTCTGTTAGCTTTCATCGCTGTTTTGCATACCCTTATCATTTTATTATTCTGCACAGAGTTCTGCAGCCAGGAAATGTTTCAATTAAAGCATATACATGAAAGCGCATTAAGAAAAAAGGCACATCATCCTCAGATGTTGATATTAGCAATACAAATGAGAGGGAGGAAGTGGTCCAAGTGTTTACATTGGAAATTCAGACCCAGGTTCCAAAACCCAAGGTCCAAAATGATCTTTGTCCTTAGTTTAGGTGGAGGGAGTATTCTGGAAAGAATCTGTACAGCTCATTTGTACTGCACTGAACAAACATCCTGAAATATTTCTGTCTTCAAGGGCCCTTTGTTACACTCGTCCCTGGAGATGTCGTCACTTGGCTGCACGAGAACAGCTAAAACATACAAATGTATTCAGGACTGAAATTCTCTCTAAAATATTTTAATGCCGACACAATTATTTACACCAGCCTCCGTGCTCTGCGCCAAGGRGCAGCACGCGCTGCTTGGGCAGCCCAAGTGCCAAGGGCAGCGGCTCCCGGCCACCCGGCACGTACGGAGACCCGGCTGGAAACCATGAGGCACACGCGCATCGCCTGGTGGCAAGCCACACGAGTCCACGCAGAGCAGAGGACAGCGGGGTGACGGGGGAGAGGGCAAAGGTTTTAGATTACACAGAGGTGGGAAAAGTGAGAGAGATCGCTGGTTAGGGAGTAGAGACCAGGTACGGGAGTATCATGCAGAGGTGCCCCGGTCAAATCCAAGCAATGGCATGCCCTGAGATCCCCGCAAAGCTCCCCTCATGCAAGGCATCCTTCCTCGTAGTGGTAAAGCAACCGAGAGGCAGGGCCACAGCCTCACCACAACCCTCCCCCCAAAAAAAGCTGGCAGATCCGACTGAGCTCAAGYGATCCTGATCATTTAATCTGCGTCTCGCCTTACAGCTTCATTGCCACCTCTTCTTTCTGGCACTCTAGAGAGAACAACGGCAGGTTTACCAAAGCAAGCATCCCCGGCTATGTCTATAGCAGCAAGCAGGAGCAGATCTGTACAGCGGTACAGCTGATATAGCGTAATGGTCGGGCAACCATTGCACTATAGAAGGGTACACACGTTTCAAAGGTTTTTTTCTTCAAACTAGGTCTACGCCCATCCCATGGACCGAACGGCCATTAGGGGCTACAGCACCGGAGCCGTGCTCCCTGGAGCACGCGCTCCACTCCAGCCTCCTCCCGACAGCGTTCGGCCCACRCGCTCCCAGGCTGCTCCTCTACGCAAACCAAAGCACGAGCAAGCAGAGAGCACCCAGAGAGCCCTGCCAGGAGCACGCTCCCGACCCACACCGAAATGCCAGTGCAGATGTACCGACTCCATCCACGTCGGAGCTGTTTTTAATTACTAAGGTATTCRATTCAGAAACAGGGGTCCTGAACAGAAGAACTTCATCTCGCAGTCTGGCTCAGACAGAGTCCTTCCGTAGCAACACTACAAAGCGTGGTTTAGCTGCGGTAGTTTTAGCGAGAACAGGAGCTGACTTACTGAGCAGCTGCCAGGACTATCTCACCAGCTCTTCCCTCCAGGCAAGCTGCCAAACCTGCCGAAGCTGCTCTCCCTCCCTTGCTGCCAGGCTCCTTCTCTCCTCCTCCTCCTCCTCCCCCCCTTCGCTGCAGCATCACCCCTCTGCCTTCCCTTTCCCCTGGCCCACTCYGCTGTCCTGAAGCCAAGTTCACTCACTTCATTTCCCAACACGCRTCTGTGTGGGGCATCTTTTGGACTTTCCTTTTTCCACTTGAAACAACTTGGTATTTACCTCCTTTTCATAATAAAAAGATTCAGATATTTGATAAGGGAGTGAGAGATTCCACTTAAAAGCCAATTTTTTACATGGATGCAGCAGCAGCTAAGTTGGATTTTTGTCTTCGCCATGCTTCCTGTAAGCATTTTTTGTGTATTTGTTTGAATTTTTATCTGATCAATAAAATGACAGTTAACAGTTGGAAATCTGGAACTACCATTACTAGGCTTTTCCTGCCAAAGCTCATTTAGTCACCAAAAAAAATGTGTGTGTGTGTGGGGGGGGGGGGGGGGTAAAGATTCAAGCTTGTAGTTTTGGAGACGTGCCAAGCTCCCAGCGAAGCCTTGCACGTGCTCCCGACCCGCGCAAGCTCTTTCTGCGCGGGGTGCAGGTGGCCGCTCTGCCACAGGGAAGCGGCACACAGCTCAGCAGGGTGCGAAAGAAAAGACGTGTAAAAGGACGCAGCCTTGCCCGGCTCCCAGCAACGCACACCACCGGGGAACCCAACGGAGCTGGGCAGAGGAACCCTCTTCCCTTTTTGACTGTAAGCTTCTCCTTTACAATACCACTAACAGATCGATTCTAGCAACATAAACAAACGAACCTTGAAAGATTTGTATGTCCTACCCATGAAGAACTGAGTGGTTTTTGCCTAATAAGAAACCTACTAAGGGCCTCGATGCACAGATATATACAATATATATACCATATACATCCAGCAAGGCCCTCTGACTCTCCAGACTGGAAGCAATTCGTGCGTTTGATGCACAGACACAAAAACATTGCAGTCCGCTGCCCTCTGAATCAAAGGCACAGGCTCAGCTAAAACTCAAGCTAAAAGAAAAATCACTATTTGCTACAGGACAAGAGCCTGAAGACCAGCAGTTAGCAGAGGGTGGCTGCTTCAAAGCCTACCGAATTTTAAAGCAATTACGTTGACTCACCGGACGCTGAACAGGCCCCTGCTCACAGGAGCCCGAGCGACGTCTGGGCTCACCAAAGGGCAGAAGATGGTGGTACAGAGCTCACGCTACCAAATGCCGTCTGCTCACGTAGAAGAAAGTACGTACGATGCAAATACTTTTTGTGCAGCAAACGCTACCGCAGCACTACTAAGCGACAGGTCTGAGGGCTTTCACCGGCCCCTGCACCGACAAGAAGTGCCCGTATGCCAGCGCCRAGGCTGCCTGTCTCGTTTTGCTAAGCGGAGGAGGAGGCCGGTAACGCAGCTGCTCCGTGCAGAACCAGACAGCAGTGCCTCCTCATCAGTACCGCTTCCGCGGAAACGGGCTGGGTCGGGACCAGCTAGGATCTGTTTCCCCTCCGAGTAAAATCAAACTTTGTTGTCCAAACACTCAGAGAAAGTTTACATGCCGTTTTTCAATCTGTGTCCTACCTACTTCCCATTTCTGTTGCCTTCTCATTTTGGCTCTGTCAAAAGCGATGAGAAGTTTGTGTACCACAAAGATCAGAAACCATCCAAGAGAGGAAACGTTCATCTTTGTACCACTGTCACCATTTCATTGCTGATGGCATCCATCTCCCGAGCATGTAACCATGCACCAAGCAGATTTCCCCGTTGCCCTTCCGAACCGGGAGGCCAACGCATCGCTTACTGCCATGCGAGCAACCCCCAGGGAAAACCGCGTAGTCACCGCGCTGTTTAAYGTGCCGGAGGCAGAGCCGGCGCTGCGGTCCCGGCCCGACGCGGGGACGCACACGCCGGCAGTTCCTCTAGGCCTCAGTCTCCTGCCCCGGCAGGCAACGCTGCGCGACGGAGCCAGGCGCGCACACTGCATTCCTGCCCTGGCTTCCCGATTCTGCTGCTCCACAACTTCAAAGCAGTGCTGTGAAGACCCGTAAGTCGCACGGATTTTTAAAACCTCAAAACCACTGCAATTCAGAGGACATGGTTACATCCCAGTGATTGCCAGAATAATCTAAAATAATCTAAAACAACGAGAGAAAGAAGGAAAGAAAAGAGCTTTATTTAAAGCCAATTAAAAAAAAAGCCAACTTCACTAAGTCACGATGTATTTTTTCATAATTTTGCTGTTCTTTTACTAGAGACGACTCATTTCACTGTCATCCTGGAGCAGGCACAGAAAAACGAACCCCCCAGCCCCAGCCCCACCGAGCCGACGGGGCTCCAGGGGACCCTCTCCAAGCCGCCGGCCGCACGAGCCGAGCGGAGCCGAGCGCTCCCCGCCGCCGGCCGCCCRGCTACAGCACCCTGCGCTTGGGCTCTCGGATCCACATGCTCGGAAAATACAGCATGGTTTAAGAATTTATCATTTTTACAGACCTCACTATTCTCTCCTTAGCCCGCTAACACATAGGATGGGGCTCCCCAGGAAGGAGGCCCGGACTTCAGGCGAGATCTCTTTTCAGATCAATTGGGATCAAATGGGATTTATGTTCAAACTGACTGAGACGTACGGCTTTTCGTTATTAATGACAGTAAGGGCCTATAGGAGAAAAAATGTATCAGACCCGGTATCTACCCACTGACTTGTTGAGTTTAGGCCTCGGTAAAAAAGAAGCTCGCAAACGACTGCAAGGCTTCGTTAAACAAACGGCCTCCTAAGAAGGAAGCAACAACCTTTTTTTTGCCCGCTGGATTTGTGGCTTAATGAAGGAGCAGATCAGAAATCTGCTGAGAACACGAGAAATTCCCACAGGAAATTCTTTTAAGTCTAAACTGTTCTGTAAATAATTCATTTTAATCGACAAGAATCACTTTTAAAAAAGAGTGAAGTCATCTCAGGCTTTTAGTTAGAATTTAAAGGAAAAATTCCTCCCAATCTGACACAATCGATGCAAAAGTCACTCCCGATATCGAACAAACGCAGAGCAAAGGGAGGAGGCAGATGCGGGCGAGCAGCTGGCTGCCTGCGATCAGCAAACCGTGAAACCAAGCGTTTAGACGTTCACAGCGATAACGGCTTCGCTCCGCAGTTCTCTGCGCTGTCTACAGCATGCTAAAGGCTGACCTGAGACACGCGATAGCAAATGAGGTACAGAAACGGTTGAAAGTCGACCGTCAAAACTAGGTACGTAACATCCAGCAACACCCGCGGCAAGTTTTTTGACTCCACGGGTCAGAATAAAGCTCGTAACGCTGGGAGCATCTGGCCATCGTTAAAACGAAAGCCTAAACAAGGGGCTGTGCAAATTTAATCCTGCTCGTTATGAGAGAAAGACGCTACGCACAGTGCAAAYGCTTCACTTCTTCATTCGGTTTCAAGGGATTCTGTTCATGATTTTTCATTTTTTACTTTTACTTGAAACAATCGGATAAACCTAACGCAGGAAAACAAACAGCCCTTTATCCCCAGCATCCCCAGGGATCACAAACAGCTCTGTGTCCTTGGGGAAACAGCAGCAGTTAACGATTCACCATTCCTAGGGCATGAAGCAGCTTAATTAGCAAAAAGCAACGCTGTACAGAAGTTGTTCGTTTAAGTTAACGGCGCACAGCGTTACTAGCAGCGATCCAATCCTGCTTGCTCGCCCTGCGGACAAGCCCCGCGCTGGATTCCCTGCCGCCCCTTCGAGTCGCAGCGCAGCGACGGGGCCCCTCGGTAAGGTACCTCCACTGCACCCTCCGCTCTTCGTGGCTAGTCCTCCTCTCTCCAGCCTTGTACAAAACATTCACTCGTTCGCCGTTTTTCTGCTGGGTAGAACAGCAACATTTCCATCTTTCAACAATCCGTATATCTATAATAAAGCTCTTAATATGTTTATGTATAGAAAATTAACTGGAAAATATAACATAGACTTAGAGCACCCTCGGGACTCATGTACAATCCCAGCTCTATGCACGTTGCTCTGTTTGATGTAGAAACACATTCAACGGTGGCCAGTATCCACACCTGCAGCAAGTGAAACCCTATGGCATACGTGAATCATTTTAAAGCAAAATTTAGCGGAATAAAGTTAATTGAAGGTCACTAGCTTTTTTTTTTTTAACGATTTAAAGTGCCTCCCCTCTCTATAGCCATAGGGGAAAAATACAATAATTTTGTTAAAGCTGATGGAGTTAGTATGAGCTAAGTAAAGGTTAAACGTCAGGATGGAGAGTGGAGGCTTTATCGTCCCCCAGCATGCAGCAGACTGGCATAAAGAAGTGAAAAGGGCTGCCAAATCTCTGCCAATCCCAAACTGCACTTCTGATCAAAGCAGAAATTGGAATATTCATTCTAACAAGAACGTTGAATGTGGCTTTAGGTGGGGACACAAAGAAGCTCCTGCCGAATACACTGGTTTTCCAAGAGGCTGAACAACCTTGAGTTTTAGCTCACAGACTGGAGAAGTGACCGTGAACCGAGACCTACTTGCTTAGGGGAACATGGACAGACCACATCCTGCAGATTATTTAGAAGAGTTGCTCCTTCAAAGCAAAAGGGACAAAGTCTTCAGTACATAAAATCTCCGGGCTCAGAGAAAAGCTGAAAGTTTCTTTCTCGTCAATAGAAAATTACACCACAGTCATTGATTTTTCTCTTCCCCAAAAATTCTTTCGGAAAAATGGCAACCTGAGCTGATATCTAACCTTCTCTGGCTTTGCCAGCTCCCTGCAGACCCCAATGCACTAAAGGCTTCACAGTAAGCCGTTCACTGCGTCCGTCCCAGACCACCGCCACGTCCTACTGGCAGGCAGGACTTCCTCATGCCTCTCGAGTCCACCCGTTGTTTTGCATCTTCACTCACGAATTCAAGCTTCATTGCTCAACTCATCTTAGCATGTGTTTTTTTTCTTCCATCTGTTTGTATGACTACTCACAAGGCTGATCATTCCCCAAGGAAAGATCCTCCTTGCTTTACTGTTCCTACGCTGGGCAGCCCGGCCAGGAGCAGCACACACAAATTTTCAGGCACTGCTCCTTCCAGGAGGTGCCTAGCTCAGTACAAGATTTCTGCTGCYCCAGCCCAACTTAAAATTGTTTTTTTAGCAACATTTTATGACACTTGCAGTCTTCCATAACTRAAGATGAATTTGTAAAGCTGTTTTTAAAGCATAGTTCGAATGGTTTAACTTCATCATCATCAAAGAGTGGATGAAACAGGCTAGAAAGAATACAGTTATTTTGAATGGCATCTTTCATGCAAAGCAACTCCCAAATGTTTTAGATTACAATAAGTTACGGTTGATATATTGTATCAAGAAAGCATGGAAGAAACTGAAAAATAAAGTGAGAGGAGKATTCTTCTAGATAAGATCTAGATAAAGTGAAACAGTTAAAGTAGCTGAGTAGATTACAAATCACAGAGAGTCCTTGAATAAGCAGACAATAAATAGTTAAAAGAAAAGTAAAAAAAAGTACAGTAATGTAGCATTTCTAAATAAATACAAGCTGAAGCTAAGTTTTATTATTGTATTTCCTTTTTGACTGTAACAAGGAGTTTTGAAAGAAAAAGAAAAGCTCCATCACTACACTGGCTGCTTTTTATCTCAAAGAGTATGCACCAAGATTTTATCATGAGCGTTTAATACTCGTCCTAAGTTCAGCATTATCTGTATGAGCAGCCATCATGTCATCGTCACTCCCTGGAGGCACCTGCAGTTGTGCAAATGGAAGAATTTACCATCACATACGGCAAGCTCTTTTCCCCAAATCACAAACACTCTGAATTAATCTACGGCATATCTCAAGACAAGTTCAAGTTTCTTGTCACTTGTATTGATCTCACTGTTCTTGCCTACATCATCTCTGGTAATTACTCTTTGCATAATACATCACGCTTTTAAAATTAAGCCCATTTTATTCTGATATTACTGTTAGGAGCACTTGCGCCTGTCGCGCCACGGACATCACGCAGATGAGGAGCAGGTAGCGAGTCCTCGCACCGATAGCTAGTGCCGACAAACGGCCGCCGCCTGATCACACGCGAGGCTCAGACCAGGTCTCTGAACGCGGGCGGAACCAGTCAGCGGGAAAATCTCTCCAGACCTTATCCATTTCAGCTCCCGGCTGAGACAGGTTAACTATACCACCGCCAGTGCCGTCTGCCTAACCTTAAAGGCTACGGCGAGGGGCATTCCAGGGCAACCTGCTTCTGCAATTAGAAAATACCTCACAGCTTCTTCACATCTTTTTAACAACTTAAATTCTTAACATCTATCTTTCGTCTTACTTACTACAAATATAAGCCTATTACTTAAATCTCCATTCCCATGGAGATTCCCATTCTCTTCCCCTTTGCAACACTCTTTTACACAGTTAAAGATGTTTATCACGTTACTCTTTACTCTTCTTTTTTACAGACTAAGCAAACCCGGCTCTTTCGCTGCTCAGTAGACAAGGTTTTTGAGACAACTGATTATTCTCACTGCTCTCCCCTGGACTTTCTCCAACTAGTCGATGCTTATTTATCTTTGTAATATTATTCATTTTCTATTGCAATATGCAAATTCTCTGGAAGAGGAACCAACTTTTTCTTATAAGTTCGTAGGGAACATGAATTAATGGGATCCTGAACTTCGAGTGAGGAATGTAAATGCTTCCACATTAATTATCAGTTACCATCATTATCATCTTTTATAACATAACAAGAAACCAGCCACATCTGCAAACCTAGAGAAAAAACTACATCTGGCCCCAGTTCAACTGAATAAAGTTCAAGTTTCATCTTGGTCTCAAACAGAGATTAATATCCAAAAAATGTTTACAGGTAATAAAATGAACACCTGCCTGTTGGATGTTATTGGCAATGTTTGAAAGTATGCGAATATTGACTTTCACTTCCTTTCTAAAAATAAAAACAGTAAGAACAATCACTGTAATTACTAAATATGCTGATTACATCACATACATCCTAATATCCTCCTTAAACTGACACCTTCATAACGAGAAACAGCAATAAGAAAGGCAGAAAATATCTCAGATATCGCTGACATAAACTGAAAGTTTTATTTAGCCGGCGAAACCAGAAGTATTTGGCATTCATAACAGTATCTCCTGCGCCAAGTATCTTAAATGGGGAAGCAAATAAGAAAGAAAAAGTTATTGATGCAAGTATTCAAGGCTTATCTCCTCCTTCGGAAATGTCAGTTATTTGAAATTCCACACTGTGCTGTGCTTCAGAAAGGATATGCTGCAGAGAAAAACAAACTCCTCACTTGTGCGAACTATCGCGGGCCCTTGTGCGTTTTGTTCTGTTTGGTTTTGTTTTTAAACAGACTCCATTAGTGCGCTGTCAGCCCGTCAGTGAGACGCTCGCTGATGTGCCACGCTCAAGGGAGAACACGGAATTTCTTCTTGATAGCTCTAACATCAATCCAGCCTCATACAATTCCGTGCTGAAGAGACTGGTCAAGATAGAAAGCTATTGAAATTTTATTAATAAATAGTATTAGTGGCATCAGGCACGTCTGTATTTCTTATAAACAATCATCATAAAACCATCCACTCCTGAAATACAGCGGACATTGCTTCCCCGTTATCACGGTGCTATCTTCAAGCACCGCAAGCGCAGCAACTTCTACACCCGACAAAACCTAAATAACTAGCCTTCGAAGACCTCACTGAAACTTCTGGAAGCTCTTGATACAAAAAGTCCACTGCTGTAGATGAGCAGCTAGTCCAGGTTTAACTTGGAGGATTATAAATGCCTCAAATACAAGTTCTGGAGTTTCCTTATATGCCGTATTTTTTCCTACACGGTAACACTACTGAGTTGATTTAAAAAAAAAAGGTCCTATTGATCTAATTCTCTTCTATTTTTGATGGGAAATGTATGTATGTATGTATGTATTAGATATATATAAATGTGCACAAAGAAATTCCTGTGTCATCAAACTGCATTTTACATTCCTGTAAAAAGGAAAAATTTTATAGAAATGCCAATACAATGAATTAATAGAATCCCAGGACAACACTTTCCTACCTCTTTTACACTACTCTTACTTTTTATTTGGTATACCACGTGCCTGAATCTGTCTATCACCTTCAGTCCTTAGTTTCTGAGCTGCAGAAAACAGTACGCCAAATAGCAAGGAGTCTGTTGTTAAAATCGCGTTGCATTTCCCTCCCTGGGGTAGGGTGATGTGGGATTAAAAGGATACCTCAAAGAGCCTTCGTTTTAAAGATTATTAAACAAACCCTCCCGTCACAGAGTAAACACATTAAGCCTCATTAGCCTGACATTCTTCAAAGCAAAAGAGGTCTAAATGCAAGCTAAAAAATATGCACTCGTTACTGATACTCCGCTTTTACCGTTGCCAAGCAGAGGGCTGCGTGCGCTAGGAAATGGCTTGGAAAAAACACATCTTCTGGGTGGTTCTGATTTCCATGGTGCCGGGGAGCACGGGGGAGCAAGGCTGCTTCCCTTGGGGCGGCCGGCACGTGTGGTCCTGGGAGGCCGCTGCAGCCGTCCCCGCCGAGGCCACTGCAGCTCCCCCCGGAGCGGGACGGTCCCGGGGCCCTGGCACCGCGCTGCCGGAAAAGCCGCYGGTGAGACTCCCAGCTCACGAGCGCGCTTTGTTCGGAGCAGCCGTYCGCTGCCTGCTGGCATTGGCGGTTCCATTTAGGCCAAGGGAATCACGGCTTCATTTTGCAAAACTGCATCATCTGGGAATTAATTTTCTAATGCCAAAGATGGATCGGTCCGAATTCGTCCAAACTACCGACATGCAAAAAGAGAACATGATGCACAGGCTTCGTTAAACAGATGCATCAYGGATCAGCAACACGCCAAGAGCAGAGTATTCGCATTGCCAAACAGCGCATCAGCTCTGAAGTATTTCAGCTAACTGCAGCAATCCACGCCTCAGCTTGTTTTCCTCCCTCGTGCACAGGGCGAGACTCTACGGAGGGAAACACCTGCAAAGTTAGGAAAATTACACTCCTTTGGATCCTCTAATTATGGAAAGAGTCTTACCTCCCAGCCCCGGGCGCTCACACAAGCACCGCACGTTCCTGCAAATGGATCCAGCGCTCTGATGCTCTACGGGGCAACTCTCCCATCCGCTGCGCGAGTGGCTGCAGCTGCGCCCGTGCGGCATCGCTGCCTTCAGAAAACACGACAGCGACCCAGACACCGTCACCTCTGCGGCGCCGCTTCCGAAGGGTCTTGCAGCAAGAAAAGAGCGTGCACTTTACACTTCTGTGCGACGGGAAAAAYGTGACCACACT
The DNA here is from genome assembly GCF_003343035.1 of Apteryx rowi. Lineage (NCBI taxonomy): Eukaryota > Metazoa > Chordata > Aves > Apterygiformes > Apterygidae > Apteryx > Apteryx rowi. The sequence goes on along the minus strand of NW_020450529.1, from coordinate 2,763,510 downwards.
TAGTGCTGCCTCCTTCTCAGTAATACAGTATAAATCTCTCAGCGGTAAGATAACTTTTCTCAAAAGCGGTATGAGAAGAAAAAGGAGTTATGTCCCGCTTTCTTACAATCTTATCAGTCTCTGGAAAGCGCAGATTAGGCGGTTGGGATGCACTTCCAACGTCACATCCAGCTTCAGTGCAACAGTATTTCTGTGGGAGTCGGGATGCTATGGATTGCACATTGCATTACATTACCCCAAGACAGAGAATATAAGACTGGCCACTAATTATCACTCATGTAAGAGTCAGACAATGTTCCACTTCGGACTGTTTCTCCAGTTTCACAGCAATCATCAGTGCTAATCATGTACAGAAGCATGGCCAGGAATCACCCACCAATGTTATCCCTTGCTTTAAAATCTCCAGATATTATAGCCTGATATGAAACCCATGGAGGCCAGCCAAAATCTTTTGATTTAATCACTGGAATTTGCTCCAAGCTTGGTATTAGGTTTCATCTCTGCAAATAGTTCTTGAGGCTCAGGCAGGTAATTTACTTCTTATGTTGTTTGGCAGTTGAGCCAATATTGTTGCTACTAAAAGCAAGCACCTGGTGATGGATGACCTAACGAGCTGGTTAACTGGACAGGGAAATATTTTAAGCACTATATTGTTTTGTATCCAGATCAGATTAGGAATAACTGAAAACTGTAATTTCCTATCTCTCRTCACCTGTAAGACTAAATGAAGGGCTAAGTTCTTTTGCTGAGCAGCTGCACCTCCAAAGCAGGAGCCCACGTCGGCACTGAGAAGTGCTCCGGCTGTCTCTCTGGGGACACAGCAGGGACCGAGCCGCCCTCCTCCAAGAAGCACGGAGGCGGCCAGGGGGAAGCCTGAACCCTGCTGCCTTTATATGTTTGCTCTGTTAATACAGAGAGACCTTGAGCTTTCAGGGCTATCTGGATTTTGTCATCCACACAGCAATCCACTCAGTTTTAGCAAAAGACTGGGATATGAATAATTTCTCCTTAACAGTCCCTGAAAATGGGAAATATTATCTTTTTAAATTATTCATGATGTTGTTATTACTACAAGCTGAGGCGCCATTTAATGAAATAACATTTTAAATACATGATTGCATTAAAGACAGAATACTACATTTTATAAAAACATCTCTTTTAGTTTATTTTGAATTACAAGAGAAATGAGTCTGAAATCATGCAYGTAGCTCAAGATAAAACTCTCTGATACACATATCCATACGTRATATAACTGTGTTTTATTGCCTCCTTTGCTATGGTCTGGGTTCAGGAAAGACCCTGAGAACATCCTATTTACTATTTTCCCAATTCATATTCATCCAACATGCACCTGTTTTTTAATTCCAACCTTCAAGCTTTCTCCAGCTGCAGGAAAAAACGCAGAGCTAAAATGCTTATCGTGCAGAAGGGTTCTGTATTATCAGGGTGGCTCTGACAACACAGTATAGCAGTCCCTGAGAAYGGCCCAACGCACCTTTTTGCTGGAAAGACTATTCTGTATGCAGCAGAGCTTTAGACCATTACTGTAAGTTTTAGAAATAAGGATACCATAAAATGTGGTAATTCATCAGCACTAGACTTTCAGAATTTTGGTTTTCTTTCTTTACACGACATCAAACGTCACGTCAGGGCCGAGCAGTCGTTTTTCGCGCAGACAAGTAACAGACTGATTTCCGAAGGCGCCCTCCTCTTCGACGGGATCCTGACTGACGCCCAAAGCTACGGCACTAACGCCCGCGGGCACATCCTCATGCACCGCGGGTCGGCCCTCTTCATCCCCTGCCATTTTCTAACAGGACGAATTTCTGAAACTTCTGCGCCTCAAGAGACAAATCTATGCTCATGGTCTCTATTTAATCCCTATCTTCCACTCCTTGAATTTAACTTCTCCCTAGTATCAATACACCCAGTTGACGACTATTTTGACTTGTACACTAGAAAATGGCTATAGTTCAATTAGAATGAGTAAGGATTTTAAAGCTGGAAGCTACCACACTACTTGAAAACGAGCCGCTGATTTTTATTCTCTAAGGGTCTCTAAAGAGACATTTGATTTTTAGAGCATTTGTTTAAAGTTAAAAAAAAATGAAATGGCTTTTATCTCGGCTGGATATGGGTGGAAATGTAGTTTAAGACTCAGTTGAAAGGATTAACGGAAAACAGTGTTTTAGCTTGAGGTTACGCACTTGTCCAGCCATCCTTCCCTCACAAGCCTTGCGGCTCCAGGCTGGAAACGGCCGGTGCCTCCTCGCCGTCACTCACAGCTGCTCCCGTTGTTCTGCAGGAATAAGAGCGACGGCTCTGTGCTGCCTTCTAACGGTGCTCCTCCAGGGCTTCGACGGGCACGCTCGTCTGGTGCACCGACGGCTTTAAGGGCTTACAGCGAAAATCTGCATGTYGAACCCCGTCTTAGACGCACCCAGCCCCTCCTCCTGAGTCCGGCTGAAACAAGCACCGATTTGCTGTTTCTTAGCACTTTCCGCTGGTGATTACGTCTATCCATCGAAAAATGAGAACTTTTCCACAGGCACTTGTTTTTCAAGATCCGTGAATAGAAAGATTTTAGAAATTAAGGAAAAGATATCAGAAGAACCCAATTACATGAAAAAAAATAATAATTTGGCGCCTGGAGAACTGTATGGCAAGATAAACCTTCCCACAAGTGATTATTATTTCTTAGTAAACAGACATGCTGGAAGCAAAATTACTGCTTTCTGCAAATAACCAAAGGATTTGTTTAGCAAGCTGAAAGCAAAATAGACAAATTTGCCTCAGTTACGTTTATAAGAGGGTTGACTTGAGTCCTAGGGCGAGTCTCACAACGGCACCTGACTTTTCCTTTGCACGGCCAGGATGACAGGGTCTCCTGACAACAGACGTGGGTCCTCCCAGAAGCCATCTGCTTGAGCRGAACTGCAAATCCAGCCCCCAGGTACAAAACTGTCGTTTGCATTTCCTTTTCTTGCTTAATGTCTATAAAAAAACCCCTGTATTTGAAGAAGCATTTTTCTTCCATTATGCATTAACGGTTAATTCACCACACTGAGAAAAGCACTACTTAAAGATCAATGTTACAGTYGGAACAGAAAAACGTAGGAAGAACAATCACTCTATTCAAGACCTCATTGCAGAATAAGGAGCTTGCTTTAAAGAAATCGCAAATTCAAAAGATCGTACAGCCTAGCAGGGAAAAAAAAGAATTCTACCAGCACAAGAAATTCCGCACGTTCAGGAAATTCTACACTGCGAGTCAGCTTGTGTGCAAATACGGGAGAAGCAGTGGAGTTCTGATTTTTGTCACGTGTGTGACGTGCTGAGCAAGAAGGTCCCGATGCTGTGCAAAGCAGCTAGAAAGCACGCGCCAGCACTGTTTTCCATGCTGCGGACCTCCGTACTTCGACACTGCGAACACTTTCACACCCGAACCACATCTCCTTAGGAGACCTAGTTGCCAGTGCTGAAATAATGAACTGAACTAATACCACCATGGGGTCCGAGTGTCGAGGTATGGAAGCGGCACGGGGAACACCACTGGTGGCTAACTAGATACAGGCTTCCTTTCAGTCTTTCCTTCTTTGCGGACACCTGCCTTGCTACACAATTGCATTCACTCCTCAGATTTTTCTGAGGAAATTTGGACCTAACGGTTATTTTTTTTAGCTTCATCTATATTCACTGAAGTATTACAAAGACATTAAAAAATGTCTCCTTTCCCTAGCAATATACGTCTAAATTCATCCATAATCTAATTACTGTTCCAATACATAAATTATTAAGCATAAAGATCATATGATAACACTACAATGCATTAAAAAAAATCAATGGTGTTACTAATACTTTCCTTACTCCCTTTTCAGCAACTAATTTTCTGAGCAAGTCAAGGGTATGACAAATCTTTAGAGGGGTGTTCGTGAATATGTAACGCAGCGTGCATCAGCACACGCGCTCCCGCACGCAGTCCCGAGAGGGATTCTGTACATTACTGCAACGACAGGAAGAGCACATCGACACCTGCTTTAGGGCTCTCCTCGTGCACGTGGCTCGCCCAGCGAAGCAAGCGGGGGGCTTCGTCATGCCCTCCTGTTTCTTGCACCAACGCACAGAAAAGCTCCCGAAATCACTGGATGATGAGGGTGACCCATCCTGTCTCCTGCAGGCACAATTCCTCCACGACMTCCCTACGGACTTCTGCACCGCCCCCGCTCATCCCACTGACGAACGGGTACAATATTATCCCTGCAGAACGCACGGTATTTTTTGCTACRTAGGATAAATGAAATGTTTTCTAACTAAGAAATGTCAGACGCCGATGACAAACTCTGCAGGATGAAGAATTAGGAAAGTCCCAGAGCTGGATGCTACACAGACCACAAAAGAAACGGATATGAACGCACGGGCTGCCAGGAAGAGACAGAGTGACCAACCACCCGCTGACTTCTGGCCGTTCATCACGGGGACCTCACCAAATCGCTCACTCTTTGTAGTGTTACTGAGAGGGATAAGGATAAATAGCAAGAAAGCAAACTGCTCCTGCAGAACCACATACCTGTGGTCCCCCTTTCTACCTTAGCAGATGAACCGAAGAAGCCTTAACAAAGCGTCCACCTGGTATAGCTAAGGGAAGATCTTTTGTTTCTTCCAGCTTTATTTCAAGCTGTCATAAGGCTATCTCTGATTCTTCTCGTTAGCATTTAAACACAGAATATYTGCCATTTTCATGTTCCCTAAATCTCTTTAAAAGGATGCTGTTTAGTAGCTTAGTTATTTCTTCAGACATACYCCAACATATAATACCTTTAGAATAGGATAAATAATTTGCTTCGAATACTTATAAACATACTGCTTTGGATTTTACCCTCAGACACACGAACGAAGACACAGAAGCTACCTAGAAAGTTACTGTACTTGCACGAGAGAGTAGAGGTCTACCCACTATTTTTCTAATGATAATTCACCAAAACATAAGATCATCACAAAGCATCACCATTAACTCATGATTCTATCATAATTCACAATATTTCTTCATTGCTGCTTTCACAGAGTCAACCTTCCAAGCAGAAAGAGGAACGCAGATTAACYAACGAGCTCCATTCRGAGAGCTGTGCTTATTCGGGGCAATTTCCATGGTACTCGCCACTACTGCGTCTGAGGTTGCAGACACCATCATCGGTGGTTCTGGTCATAAACAAGGACAGAAGGCAATGCTGGGGGCACTACGATCCCCAGTGTAGGAGAGGGTGAAAAATCAGTGTCTGTTAGATGGAAAAGGACAAGAATAGAAGTGGACTACTGGGTCTTTTAAAAATGCTACAACAAAACRATTCCTAATGCGAATGACAACCACAGTTGAGAGAAACTGGGTATTTCTAATCTGATAATTATAATATTAATATTTTATTATTTTTTAATTTTAAAAATATTTTTATCAATATTTAATATTAATAATAATTTCCTTCAGTTGTGACTGGAGTGTATTTCTACCCATCACCATATTTATTCAATATTTTCCTCTGAACAAAATTAAAGGTCTACTAAACCTTATTAAAGTTGTATGATAAGGAAGTCTTATTAAAAGAACTCAAGTAAAGGCAGAACCTGGGAGCTGCAATATTCTGAGCAAAAGCATCCTCTTTTAGTTAAAACACAGGATTAGGAGTCAAGAGACTACAACTCCCCTCTTGGCTCTTGCACAGACTTTGTGCGTGACCTCGGCAAAGCTCTCCGGAYTCTTCTGCTCCGGCTTTCTCGCCCGAGCGAAGGAAGGCATCGTACCTGCTTTCCCGGCTATGCAAAACAAACATGCAGGCTGATCAAACGCCGCCGCGGGGAAAACACTGCCCTGCTATTTTCTTTCACCGCATTTGAATCGCAATTCCCAGCCCAGTTACTGACTTGGGCCTCGGCAATGATTATAAGGCACAAGGGAGCTGCCGCGCATGCAAAGTGTTGCCGCAGCAGATACTGTACCGAACGTTGCAGGGAGTTTATCCGAGCCGTCAGTAATTTCTGCTAAATTGCTCCCTGCGAGGTTAGAGCCTACGAAGTATCCTAGCCCAATTAACTGAACGACAAATTCCTCAACACAGAGGCTAGCTAAATATTTTTGCACTATTTTCAAACATTAATTTTGTTCACATATTCCTTTAAAATTATTTCTGCGTTGCTTAGGGGAGAGCAGAACTAGGCCACGCTTTGGGAGATCTCCAAACGAGCCGCTGACTTTGCTGCTCTCGGCTGGCAAGCTGAGGAGATCAGGCTGGAGGAGATGTGGAGCTAACGCCGGCAGCAGCCGGGCTTCCACATCTGCTTACCTGTTTGGCCAGGTTTCACCGAAAAAAGCAGCAACGCTTGGGGCTTTGATGTTCTCTGCCGACTAGCAGGCAGGGACAGCACCTGTCCTCAGCGCCGGCAAAGCCACCAGCTCCGAGCGGCCAGCCCCACGGAAGGGCTGGCTTTCCACGGCTTTGCCGGAGCTATTAGGGAGCCCTAACAACTCTCTTTCCGCTTAGAGCCCAATTCAAACTCATGTGCTAAAATTACAATCACACAGTAAAAATTAAAAGTACATTTAAATTTAGGAGAGAAAACCATCAGTCTAGATTAGATGAACTTAACAATATGCCCATACGACTCAGGCAGTGTATATATTACGTATACGAAACAAGGACACTGCTTCCAAAAGGTCAGGAGTTTAGTCCGAGTGCCAGATCCAAACATCTGGATAATGACGCAGGGATCGGAGGCTAACAGTTTAACAGGGGATTACYGACTGAGAACCCTTCGGCAGGCCGGGTGCCAGCCCCCGGAGACGCGGAGCCGGTGCCGCAGCACCCGCGCAGCGGGCTCGGGCCGCGGGGCCACGGCGGGCAGCTCAGCACACCCACGGACCCCTGCAAGGGAGCCGCACCGAGGCTGAGCATCCTATGTATAGAATTAACCTTGCAACTCGATGGCATACGTCCTTCCAGGGAAATTCCAAGCGTGCACAAATGCTGATTTTCAAAGGTACTCCCTTTGTATGATGTGCGATATGCTATGCAAGATATAAATGAAGCATTAAAGAAAGCTCAATTTTTCTAATAACCTGCACAAAAGCTGACAAGTTTTGTAAACAGTCTCTAGCTCAGTATTTCAAATTTCATCAACAACTTCTTTCCTTTTCCTAAAAGAAGTAGAGCTATGACATGACTGCAACTTTCACCTCCTGATTATGGGATTGTTCACATAAAGAGAGAATAAAAGAAACGAAAGGCAACTGATAAGCTAGTCATAAAACCCCAGCAAATAYTGAATCACAAATCATATGCACAATCTACTGGCAAAAAGATATTTGCATAAAGTGTTTGAAGAACAATTACAAACATATTCACTGAAAGCAAAGTCTATGGGGGAACATGAAGAGGGGAAAGGAAAAAAGGTTGAAGTTAGCGGATGAAATATTCTCTTAACAGTATTAGTACCTACGCTCACATTTGGTGCAAACAGCCTCAACTATAAACGTGTGACTAGGCACATACAACAGTTAAAGCTACTCCTATCGTTACGGTGCACAGCGTGATCGGTCTGAGTTTCCAAAGCGCTCACGCGGGCTTCCACGATCCAAACCCCTCCGAAGGGCTGCAGAGCACATGCTGAGTTTGAAGCATGCACCTACGCCTCCTCAGAAGGAGCCGGAGAACAGGACGCGATCTTGAGAGATGAGCAGAGCTTCTGAACTCCCGCTCTGCAATAACCTCGTATAAAGTCCCATTTCAGAAGGCTGATACCAGAAACTTTTAAAAATGTCAAACCTCTTTGCGAAAGGATTTCACTTTGGATTCTAAAAAAGGATCCAAAAATCATGAACCAGGACATTTTGCTCTCTTGTTAATGGCTATTTATTTGTACTGGAAAGTTCGTAACCAATTTTCAGTCAGCTTGAGTCTTTTTTTTTTTTTTTTTTAATTACGATCACTACAGAGAGCTATGCCAGTATATTAAAACAGGAGATACTGTCTGGCTCATCTTTGCAAAATATTTTTGCTTAAGCGCCTGACAGCAGAACTTTGTTTAATTATATATGTTATTTTGATTCTGCATTTTTAATGAAAAGAAGCAGGTTTACAAAAGTAGAGGACACATTTTGTTATGCTGGAAATCAATGCTGGCTCCTTACCTGACCAAGCAGTCATTTTAAGTCTGTTTTCCAGGAGGTATGTGTCCTTTTTTGTGTGTGTGAAATATCACTAACCTACCTGTAATACTCTTTCATATCTACCAGTGCACTTAGTCTTATTTTCAATGAATTGAAGGTTTCGTTTCAGCACTGCACTTAACTGACACGTACAATGTTTTAATAGCTAGTTACTGAGATCTTAAGTTGCAGTTACAACCTGTTACCATATTAATCCTACCCCATAATTAGCTGCCTAGGGAAAATGTGTACTTTCAGAGGACCAAGGTGAAAGAAAAAATAGCTCCAGAGGTCTGAAACTCATGATTTATTTCCCTTCCAAAAAAAAAAAAAAAGTGTAAGTGAGGCACATTCCTTGCTCAGTTATACATAATATTTGAAAATATTGCTCTGCACATCACAAAACGCAGAACTAAAAGATGAACTAAAACAGTACTGCAGAAAATCAAAACTACTTATTTCAGATACAAGAGAAAAGCATGAAAAAACATGCACTTAAAAATCTCCATCAGTGAGTTATAAAAGATGCTGCAATGTACCGTACAATATTTATGAGTAGGAGATACATACTATAGATTAATTCATAAATTTTCCATACATAATTTATAGTCTATTTACAGAGTAAAACAGTCATCACAGAGCAACCACCACAAATGCATTCACTTAAACTTAAGGGCATTTGTAATGACTGCTCAGGAACAAGAGCAACAAAATAACCCAGTCACAGTCAATGACAAGCCGGCTAAACGCACAGGAGCAGAGAGAAAGGAAATGCATTTTTAAAGGCAGTTGATGTGCTGTAAATTTTTTATGCTCTATAAAACCTTTGGGTTACTTAGAAATATTTATATGGTATTAAGTACATTACTGCCACTCAAAGTTAGAAATTAGTCTTAACTTGCTTTACAGAGCACTTGGATTTTTTTCCCTAAATTTTATCTTCACAGTAACATTGCTACAAATTACGGCTCAACAAAATATTCCTGCCGAAGCATCATACTCTCTCCATTTCCTCAAAAACCTTCCTCAGACAGGACTGCTTTTCCTCTAGTTCATAATGCAAAGCAGCTGTACACCAGTCTTTTTGATACCATGTTCCGTAAACATGTTTGATGACCAAAGCATGAGCAGTTAGGTAAGATATGCAGATGTCAGGCAAAGTTCATGCACTTGGATATAACTTAAATTAAGGCCTCCGGGTAAGTAAAATACGTAAGTACGTGCTTGCAACCTGGAAGTAAAAGAGGTTTTGACTGTGCTAACAGCGCGACAGCAGCTCGCTCTGACGGCCCCAACGGCCGCCCCAGGGCAGRCGGGGCCCATCCTGCCTGGTCCAGCTCTGCCACCGCGGAGCAACCCGCCGCGTTTCACCCGACACCATCCTTCCCGTTAGAAAAGGAGCGTGTCAAAACCAGCAGCGTCACCCTGGAGCGCAAGGGCCAAGATACACGAGCAGCTCTCAGGGCTTCTGGCCGAACTACTGCAGTGAACGACGCCGTACGCCGTGGCACAAAGCAACAGATCTCATCGCTTAACTGAGCAACCTTGTTGATGCAAAGTACAACTGTCCTCTTTCTGATGATGTTTTTGTTCTTTAAATAGCTTTATAATGTTGCTCTGCATACATGCAAAAATTTTAAATTGCTATTTAATATTAATGCAGTTCTCAAAATCAGAGAAAAAAGGATTTTTTTTTAAAGAAAAAAAATCCACATCAGCTTCAAAATTACAGCTATAAAAATCACTATTAGATACGGACACATCCAGGACTATTCAAGACTGTACTCTATCCTGTACACAAGACTGTACAGAAAAAGTAGCGAGAGAGAAACAGCAAATCACTGAGCATTTGAAATGTCTCATTTATAGTCCGGGCTCCCCAGAAATCTGTTATGATCCCGTGAAAACCGTGACAGTTATCTCTTTCTACTGTGAAAGTGTCATTTACGTAACAGGCTGGGTTATTTAGACTTCTTGTTAACGATTTATGGTTAATTAGTAGTCTGAAACTTATTTAACTCATGTATGCTTCAATCATTTTAACTATCTTCCTTGACATGCTTGATGGTGGATCAATTGCTCGTGTTCCTAATACCAGACCTGCTGACATAATAAAACTTCTAATGTGGCACATTTTTCTTTCGTCTAGTGATGTTTTAATTTACTTCCATGGACAAAGCTAATTTTATGTATTCCAGCTTCTCTAATCTCTGATCACTGTTCTGTTTTTTTTTTAACGCAATCATATTAAGCATTAGGTTGTTTAAGAAGATTAGTAAGACTTACCATTGAGAAACATGCTCGCAGTTCCAATTGAAATCCACTGTATTTTGGAAATCGGTTGAACAACAACTTTGAAACTTATTTTAAACATCTTCCCTAAATCCGTTTCACACAGTCTTATAGATGGGAGCCTAAGGATTATGTGAAAGAGTAAATCTGACACTGCTGAATGTATCAAAAGGACTAGCCTCCACCTACAAAATCTGTAATTACGTATGATTTGCATTAATCCTTAAAAACAAACATAAATCCTTAAAAGCAACAGAAAAAGCAGATTAGGAGTAATATTTTGTTGACAATACCTCAAATGATTTATGTCAATTAAGATTATTGCCATGCTCCTACAAAACCTTCTTTCACTCCCAGCACTTAGGAATAGGGAGATGTGACTGCTAGGACATTTCAGCACTAAAGCAATCAAAGGAGTACGATTCAATTTCCTAGAATTTCCTGGTTTAGAGTTTATCCAGTGAAAAGTCTCTCAGATTCAACGCAGCTTCAAAATGCAAGCTTCAAAACTATCAAAGAGCACCAACAAACCAGTCATTTTTCATTATACTTTCAAGATGTTGCTGAGATAAAGCTGTTAAACTGAGTACCTAATGTATGCAGAAGGTTGAACTGTTCTAAATCTCAAGCTCCCGTACTTCTCGCACCATCGCTGCAACGAGCAAAGGTCGCTGACGACGACAGCAGTCGCAAATGGTGCGACTGCCTTTGGAGAGAGGTTGAGAGCGTACAGGCGAACACCACTTCAAGCCATGTTCCCTATCCAACAGGAAGATCTTCAGGAATATTTCCTGCAATTGATGAATCATTTTTCAAGTCAAGGCAAAATAGCTATCATTAAAACCACCTTACTGTTACTTCTACAGGCTGCCTTATTAAGAAATCTGCTTAAGCTCTCATTTTCCAATTCACTGTAGGTGACTTTGGAGAAAAAATTTTCCCACCCATCACAGATGCTTTAATTTGTCCCTAGATACCAGCAGAGCTTAATGCTGATCTACAAAACACGTGCTAGAATAAATATCTGTGTCATCTGAAAATGTGCTGTGTCTGGATATGTTTAACGTTCAAAAGATGGGCTAACTTTGCTGACTGCTGCGTTGTAGCTTATTTATATTGCCATGTCAGAGAACTGACAGGCTCCAATAGCAACAGACTCGCCAAGACTCAATGGAAAAAACCACACAGAGACCATGATCCAAATGAAAGCATCCAGCAGCTATACCTACATTCATGAAAAGGTTACGCGCACGTGTCCACATATGCACGTAATTCAGCCGTTTGGAAATGAGCATGCTGGGTGATGTAGTAGGTTTGTCACATGCATTTTTGCTACTGAATTAAATGTATTCATCTTCCAAAAAGCTGTTTCTACCAGCCATCCCAGAGAGCAAACTGATACTATCTATACATGAATCTCATGTGGATTACCTAGATAATTCTGAGAACTGCAGTGTAATGCCCATCCTTAAGAAAAAGTGACTGAAAGAAATGACTAATATAATGCAAACATTTAACTGGCATATTGTTAAGAGAAGAACATTAATTGCCAACTATAATACACTGAATAAACTAGCATTGCTAGCTAGCTGAGGACTGACATGCATTATCATGTAATTCACACTGACTTCTTTAATTATTCAGAAAGCAAGTAAATTATTTTCAAGCTTGCATTTTCTTCTGTTTCATGTTGCCCTCGTGGCTTTTAAAGAGGTTTCTAAAATTTTCCCTATTAAATACAAGGCCTATCAGATCTACCAAACACTGGTTAATTCAGCGTATTCTTCCATGCAAATATATCTAGATGGCAACTGAAATCATCATCTCATCTATAAGATTTGCAAGATGTTAGTCTAACTTGCAAGACCTAAAAGATTTAAACCCTCATGTCAGGGCTAAATGCTCCCCTGACCCAGTGGCATGCTTCAGCAACACGAATAGCATCTTTCCACACCTGGAACCAGACAGGAGAGCTTACTGTTCTCAATTTAAGGCATATCGACAGATTTAAATTTGGTAAATTTAGTGTTTTTGAGTTCCGTTATCCAAACAAGACATTTCCCATATTTATATCTGTTTAAGCAACCGTAATGTGGCTTGGACCAGTGATATTAATCACATCCCCCCCCATTTTTTTTTTTTAAGCCACCAATACTTTGAACTTACAGAAAGGCCAGCCACTACAGGTAGCTTTATTTTTGAAACACAATCTCCACACTCTTCCTTGATCTATTATTCACAAACTGGTACATATCTGCCTCTAGGCTGCCCTTTCACTTCCATTCATAGAGATTATTTTTAGCTAGAGCAAATGTCAGAGTATGAGTAAAATTAAAAATGCAATTAACATTGCCAGAAATAATGAGTTGTTTAATCACCCTAGAAAATTGGCCTTGTGAAGATCCAATAAACTTTAAAGTGCTTTTGTTACCAATCAAGTTAACGATCAAAAGAATATCAGATTGTTTGCATTACCCATGTACAAGAGTCTAATAGCTGGGGCACCAGAGCAAGAGAAAGATTTTGTCATTACCCTGGTGGAGGACGTTAAAGAAACGTCACCTTCCCTCCCGTTCTCCTTTACCTGCTGCAAGCGAAGCCTTTCGAAACAGAAGTTTTCTCCTGGGGGCCTCACCAGCCCCAAGCACACCAAGTCCCCAGCGGCTGCTGAAGCTCCCAGCCACTACCACAGGGCTCCCCAGTGCAGGCAGCAAGTGCTCCCAACCTACCCAAGGCTTTTGAAGAAAACAGCTATGTCTACTAGAACTCTAAAGTCTGCAATATCAGAAGCGTTCAATATTCAAACCCATTTGCCTCACCTCAGGAACACAACCCCCCCCCCGAAAACACTGGAAGTTTCTAAATACCTTGCCAAAAAGACATGATTCCAATTTTCCACTTGCGGAACTGAAACAGAAAGCACTGAAGTCGTTTGCCACAGGTCATACAGCAAGTTTGTGCCAAGCCAAGATACGCATCCATTTTTCGAAGCTTTCACCTGGAGCTCCCATGCCCTCTGGCCCACGAGGAAAGCTTCCTGCTCGGCCAGAAGAACRCAGCCGTCTCCCTCGCCGATGCCCTCCGTCGCACCTCCATCCCTGTTCATCGTCAAACACGAGCGCTCCAGCTTTCCTTCCACTCTGCTTCTGTTTGGGCTGTAGCTCCCAGCTGGCAAGGAAGCTGCTCCAACACTCCCAGGCTCTGCGCAGAGCACCTTCAACCCAACAGCAGTAGGAAGTGTTGAAAATATTGTTACTGAAGCTGTTCTCAGTCTCAGTCCTAACTCTAAAAGAGACTAGAAAAGCTCTGTAAGCTGTAAAATACATAAAATAATTCTTCTGTATTGCTCCACGTACAAAAGAGGTCAACTAAACTTCACAAAAGTGCTTCGTACCGAACCTTAAAACCCTGGAGCACAGCACTGTGGCAGCACTACAGCTACCTCCATGAAGTTCCTCCTTCTCCAGAATCAAAATTTCAGCGCATGCTGCAAACTTCTGATGCCAAGTGACAGTGATGAGACAAATATGCCAGAAGTTAAAACAAATTGGACTGTATCGTATCAACTTTAGTAAGTGCCAGGATTTTTGTATGAGACAGTACAAAACCTTAAAACCTTGGGACTAGCAAGTGTCAGTCTATGCAGACATTTCTGAATTAAAGTGCATAAGCAGAAAAGAACAAGATTTAGCAGGGTCTGAAATGTAAAATAAAAACAAACATTTCATAAAAGAGATGAAAGAGCACATCTGGCCTAAAGACATGACATTTTAAAAACCACGGAACAGTTACGAAATGTATGTTGGGTTCTCATGGTTTGACAGTCCTGAGTGGCTGGCTGCTCGGCTTTCTCCAGCATGAAATTAGGTGGGATTCAATGCATAGAACATTTTTCTGATCAAAGTCTTTATCTTCTTCAAAACAAATTCCAGATGAGCTTTGTTAGGAACTGACTGAAGGAGCGGGCAGTTTTTTGGGGTTGATATTCTGCAGTATTGATTTCAACTGTATTACTGGAATAAAGATGAAATACAACAAGTATAAGTAGCACTCACTCAAAGTCTGTGTTTTAAATGCAACAGGTTGCACATGCCCCCAAAACTCACAGGTAAAACTAACATACAAAGAGCTTAGACCAGTACACTGGCTTTAAAGATACCAAACGATAAAAGAATCAGTACTTCAGAGCCAGATGCTACCATCGTAGTCTTGACATATTATACTACCAAAAATGCTAAGTATGATGCAACTGGTGATATTCTAAGCAGAACTACAAGACTCTTAGAATGCAGTTTCCCCACCAGTACATTTTATGTATACCCAATTTGGAAAACTTTAAATTGGAGGTCAATTCGCCCCTTTATGCTTTAGCTATGGGGACACAGGTCCACACCAACAGTAATGCTAATATAGTAGTGATTTGGAGGTTGTTATTGGCTCCTTGCAGCAGATCAGGTTTCAGCTGAAAGAATATAGAGTGAAATTCTTCAGACACATAACTGGATGGCCCCATTTTATTATTAGTTTGTTTATTAAGAACACTGCCTAAAATATGGGGCATTTAAATTAAACCGACAGCCCTGGCGAAGGGAACTGCACCACACTGACGTTACGCAGTACCAGGAACGTCCCCTTTGCGAGCAAGACAGACTTTGGTCCCCACGCACACCCAGGATGCGGCCTGTCCGCTGCGGATGCCGAGTATGGGAAGTGCAGTCATGGCCATTTTATTAGAACTTTTTTCTAACAGAAGTATGAAGCATCCATCAAACAGCAACTTCTTTCATTTGCATCATTCTGGGTTGTATTTTGTTTAAATGGCCTGTACTGAGAAAGTCTATATAAAACTACCAATGAAGGGCTTAAAACACTTTAAAAAATTAAAAAATTTACAAAAAAAAATTAAAAAGTTAACTAGAATACAAAAAAACACAAAGCTTTGCTTTATCTGAGACCCGCTCCACCAGATTTTAATTCTGAGAGTACCTGTCAGGCAAGGTCAGATTAGCCTGCGTAACGTGTTTATTATAACGGAGATCCTGACAGGCCCTTGACTACAGTGGCAAAAAATGGCAGCACAATAATTACTTTTCATCTTTAAGATAATCTTCCTGCAATTGTGAAGCTTTTAACGCAGAATAAAATGATAGCCTTGGGTAATTCTCAATTACGACGTAGCCTAGCATCTTTTATCATTTCAGTGGGCACTTCCACTTTCTCCGTTCGCTATTTCGCAGCGTGGCTGAGGTCGGCGGGGGCGTGCGGAGACTCCCYGGCACAAGCCCCTGCCCCAGCAGGCAGCTAGAGCAGCCGGCCCGGGACCAGGCCCCGGCGCTTCGCTCTTTGCTACTGGCACACACAGAGGCTCTCACCCACACCGGCACTTCATTGCTAGAGAAACAGCCCCAATTTTTTGTATGTTTTATGCAAGGAGACAAGAGCGAGGGAAGTATTAAACCTGCTTTCGCAAATGGGATCTGATACTCAGACCACTCGAACTGCCCAGCTCACGCGGGAAGTCTGGCAAAACGCAGAACGAACCCAAATTTGCAGAGCAGATTAATCCTTACTTAACGTTCCTTAACTCATAGCAAACCCTTCAAAAACAGCCAGCAGATGCAAGACCAAACCTCCCGTCTTTCGCAACGCCCTGTCGACGAGTCGGCACCTSCGCAGTGCGGCACACGTCCCAAGCGCGGGCTCTCAGCTGCAGAGCTGCTTCGCGAAGGCACCGGCCCGGCACCTGGCCCCGAGTCCGCGCATCCCATTTCCGTTTATCACGTAAGGGCAGCACTGCGATTAAACGTCAGTTAATTGACATCGGCAATCATAAAGCAAACTAATCACTGCAAAACATGCAAAACAACCTCTACTGGATAAGAATGTGTGTACTTAAAAACAAACAAACAAATCTCAAAGCTTAAATAGCTACCCATCAAAATACATTTCCCAGAAGGAAACAGTGATGCTTCCAACTGACGTATTGACTTAGCCAAATCACATATCCAGCTATATAGGAAAAAACATGCAAATAGCAAGATTTTCAGCACAGCAGCTGTTAATAATCCTTTAAAGTCTGAAATCCTAAACATAATTTATTTGTCTGGCAGTCTTAATAATCTTGGCAATTGCAATGGCAACAAAGTTGTTTTTAGCTAATTAAAAAAAMCTGCCAATWTACCATAGATATTTCAAAATAATGCTTTTCTCTTTAAGCATACATTGGAATCAACAATCGCACATTTTCCTAATACAGTGTGTCATCTGTATACTGTTTTTTGTTTAATGCTGCATTCTTTAAACATTGCACAGATCAGTACGACATTATACATTATGCATTCTGTAAACCATCTGTCAAAACTTCATACTTATTGTAATATTAACATCAGCGTAGGCATTAAGTCTGTAGATTATCATATAGTCTAGCGTAAAGCAGCACTTGTTTTCTGCTATCCCACAGCTCTCTTCAGCTCTAATCCTTATCGGAAGAAAATAAAACAAAGTATCAACAAAAACCTATCCTGAACCCCAAAGGTGCTTCAATAAACAGCATCTACCACTTTACAGAGCCACACGGACACACGAGAGGATGTTTTAAATGGCACAAAACGCTGCTCTTGGAGAACTAGCGGGGCGGTTGCCACTGAGCCCAGCAGGAACCGAGTTCGTCCCGTTCGGTTCGATCCTGGAAACGGACCACGGTTCAAGGAAGTTAGCAGGTTTCTCACTTCTCTCTACATGCATTTGCAGGTTAAAGGCCTTAACACCAGGTTCGGCTTTATTTACACCGATAAAAGTTCTAACAAACTCAAGGGAGTTGCTCTGAATTCATGGATTACCTTGATGGAAGAATTTTGTGCTCAATCCTTTGTTAAGAATATATGCTGAAGGTTAAAGACACGACATAAGTTTTTCCTCTTATAGCCATCCTTTCAGATAGTTATACTTAATTTGTATTAAAAAAAAATCCAATATGGGCTTTTTTCCTAAGCTCACATAATGATTTTCCATGTAGGGGAAGCCATTAATATGATTACTTTTCTCTGGACAAAATCAACCCCTAGAAATTTTTGATTAATTTGCAGCTTGATGCATAAAAAAGTGAGCTTGTGAAATTACCAGAAGAGGTAAATAAATGATTCATGTGGGTTGGTTTTGCATGAATAAATTATTTGTTCCTTCTCTGTGCCTGGTTTGAGAGAAGAATACAAAATTAATGCTATTCTATGCAAATAGAAAGCTTTTATAAAATTCTGACCTAATTATAGGTGTTTGCTAAAGAAATACATACTTGGTTTTCAGGAAAAAAATTTTTGGTACAATATTAGTGTCATGGAAGGAAAGATTCAAACAACAAAATATGTCATTTGAGGATATTTATTGTAGAGAAATATAAAGGCACTAATATTTCCATTTTCCTAAGCAGTTTTCCCCCTTTTGGAGAGGTGATTAGATTGGTACCCAGAATATTACATCCCTTTAGCTAATGTTTTAACACAGACTTTGATGCAAATGAAATCATTGCACATCATGCAAAGATGTGCATCTCAGGAGATTTTCATTAATGTCAATAAAATAGATGGCATTTAAATTATCTTGTAGC
The DNA here is from genome assembly GCF_003343035.1 of Apteryx rowi. Lineage (NCBI taxonomy): Eukaryota > Metazoa > Chordata > Aves > Apterygiformes > Apterygidae > Apteryx > Apteryx rowi. The sequence goes on along the minus strand of NW_020450529.1, from coordinate 2,745,421 downwards.
CAAGGAAACAGAGGAGCGCCTGACAAACATTATCCCTCAGCTTTATACTTAAGGGGCAGCAGACTTAAGCAGTATGGCCCAATCCCACAACTGGTGATGGCCAAGTTAATTCTTAAAATATTAGGCCTTCAATAATAACGGTACCTGCTGACTTGGGGGGAGCTTTTAATAAGAAGAATTGCTCATAAAAATCATTTCTTTTGCTATGATAAAAATGCCAAATTATTTCTTGATAACCACCAATTGAAACAAAAGGAAAACATCTTCCTTAGGAGCTGTATTTGGCAAAGCCAAAGAAAAAAGAGGAATATAGCTTTTTTTCAAGCGCATGAGAAATCTTTCAGAGGAATATAACAGCCCAGAACGGAAGTCAACTACCACCAAAGTGCAGGCGGTTGTACGGGCAGCGGCAGTGCGCGTCTCCCCCACTTTCCCACTGATGGGCTACTCCTCCAAGTCATCCAGCCCATCTTTAGGAACAAGTTTCATTTCAAGGACGTCTTGCTTTTAAGTTTTCTGAACACCCAATTAAGCTATCGCAAGTTCATGCCCTAGCTGCCATCACAGCACAGCAGCTGCTCTGCAGCACCTGCCTGCACGCACACCGCCTTCGCTCAGGCAACGCAAGGTGTTTCCACCCAAGACCAATGCAGCGGACGTGCTCAGTGTCAAATGCAATATTAGCGCACGCAAGACAGTGTTTCACCTAGAGTGAAACTGGTTATTACCGTTCACACGTGAACTCTACTGGAACAGAGTTTAGAACTAAGGAATATTCTTCCTACAGCTAACAGCCTACTGGGCCCTTCCATGATCCAACAAAATCAAACCTGTACTACATTAAAGCAAGGAAGAACCTGTCTACTTCAAAACAATGAGAATGAGTGGTCTTAACGTAAGCAATGTAATCTGCGGAAAAGAGGAATCAAAGAAATGCCAGAAACGCGTTTTCCCAGCACTGCCAGTAGAGGAGAGGGTGACCTTCCTATCATTGCACGGTCTGCAAAGAAACATAAAGAAAGATCATCCTCTGGTTTCCTCCTCATTTCAGAGCATATTCTTCTTTCTCCTAAGAAAAATACATGTATGYGGCAGATGCGGTCTCCTAACATCTAAGCAAATATTCATTGTACATTGTAGAATAATCCTATCAAATTCCTTAAATACAGAATTCCAACTTGGATCTTGCACCAGTTTCATAATTATGTCATTTTACTGATTTAAATGTGAATCTATACCATTGCCAAAAAAAGCAGGATCAATTTTGATTTTACAGCTTTTCATTTTTAACCGCTAGTTACTGAGAAATTCTGTTAACAGGAAAACTGTCCAAAAATTGTGGAAAAAAGATCCATCACACATTCTCAAGTATTCAGACATAAGAAAGCAAAAATTATCAAGCTGGAAACTATCCATATATGGATACGAAGATACAAAGCATTCCAACGCTAAAGAATACTTTAAATCTGCACTTTAGCAAAGTAAAAGGAAACGTAACACCATCATGTTGCTGAGAAGATGGGTAGGAGCCACAGTAATAGACAGAAAATTTGTACTATGTATTTTGTCATCAACTACAATATTTTCTGCAGCAGTATTATTTCACGACTTTTTGATTATAACATATTAAGCCCTTCAAGAGGGTACCTAATGACTTATTTTAGATAATTCAAAATAAATGAGTATTTCCTGTTGGGCTGGTAGTGCATATTTTAGGTACATTCACGAGGTAGTACTGGCATATTTGCAGATATTTTTCCTCAAGACAGTTCTGCTGCTCTCTTTGTAACTCTAACAACCACTGTTTATGTGTGTGATTGACAGACAGACAGACAGATAGACAGATAGACAGACAGAATCAATCTGAGGATTGCAAGAGACATTTTTGCAACAGAATCACACAAGAAGTTCCAGTTAACTGATTCGTCTACTCTCCCCTCTGTATCTCCTGTGTCATGAGGATATGATCTCTCATCTTCAGTCACGGTCTTCATTCCTTCATACACATCTGTATCTTGCTGTATCACAACACACATTATTGAATGATCCCCCATGATACCAAATGATTTAGGCCACTTTTTATATTATATTAAATATGGATGAAGATGTAATAATTACTCTATTGGCCTTTTTTTCAACTGCAAACTTAAGCAAGCTGTAATTCATATTCGTTACCAGATCACTGAAGAGCAAACTAGATGCAATTCCCCAGTAGTGATTCTTCTTTGACAGCAACCTCTTATAGCCACACCGAAGGGCAGTATCCTATCTGACATTTGTGAGATAGGCATCTAATTTAAATTTATGGAAAATAATTATGTGAAAGGTCGGTCCACAAAGCAATATCACATTTCTCAAGTTCTAGTCAACTTCTATTGCTCACCGTATGTTCCTGACCAGCAGTATGGGCATGGTGCTGTATTCAGGTACTTCCTCAGTGCAAGATGCACCACAAATTTCATTCCCCAAGAGCAAGCAGTTAAGCCTGAACTGACTTACGCCTAGACTTATCAGGCAGATTTTATAAATAATGTGGGTAATTAGCAAGCTAGAGGTTAAACAACCACAGTACACTGGTATTTTATTCCTAGCTTGAATGCCCTTGATAGAAACCAGTGAGGTATCTACTCCAAACATTTTTGTTTCCGTGCACAATGTGGCTGCTAAAATTCAAAACAGATAATTTAGTGGGTGGATCGGTAATTAAATTATTATGGCTCATATCTAATTAAAACAGATTTCAAGGCATATTTCAAGCTGTGGTTGTATGTCAGTTTTAAGTTGCCTCACACGGCTTGGCAAGCAATCGCACTGAAGGAGGGCAGGGAGAAACAGCATCCAAGACTAAGAAAAGGATCTAAAAATAAAAATGTTTTGGAATGACTGCTTTTCATTTTGAACCCAGCATTTCATTACTGGCATGATACCATCCCACACCACAGATTTCTGAAACAGATCTTGAGACTCGTATAAAGAAATAAGAAACAACTAAAGAGGTACAGACCATGGTTGTAACTAGGTTCTATATGCAGTTCAGCAAAACGCAGTTGAATAAAGTCATTCTCACTTTATGGAAAAACAGTTTCAGAGAGGTTATACAATTACAAGCCAGACAAGCCAGAAAGGAGGCCTGTTAAGACACACTACACAAACCGTGAGCTCACAGTATTAAGAAGTATTAGGTTTTACTATAGTATAGAGCATCCCAGCTGGTTTTACTAGTGTGTAGGGTCGACATAAGCACACCCCACCTCCTTCCTGCTGCCCCAAGAAATACCACCTCAGCACCCTCAGCGCCACTACAGGCTCTCAGCAATGAATTACGGGACACAGGCAGGGTCCTGATGCGTCGAGAYGCAGTAAATCATTTTCAGTTCTTAGAGGACAGACTTACCCTTGTGGAAGGCAACCGAACACTTCTACTTGCTCTGTAGCACACTGTCTTCCAGTTCTAGAAGGGAAAATAATTTTTAAAAAGTTAACTTGCGTTGAATATGAGAATTTTATACTCCAATAATATTTTGGTTCAACGTGAAAGCAAAGAGTAACTCATCTGAAAAGCAGCGGGTTTTTTTACATTGTCACAAAAGAGGCATTCAAATTTTGAAAAGTATTCAAAAGTCTAGTATTGATATAATTCCTGTTTGGACAAGTATTTATGACCATTTTGCCCTTACCATACATTACTCCAAAATGCTGATTAGTCCTCTATTGATCCAAGTCTTTGAAATAATCAAGGATTACCATCTCCAGGAATTTGGAGATATTTGGCCTTATTGCACATGAACTTTTAAGTATATCATGATGATTAATTCAGATGTCATGTGTCTACATATGATGGAAGCATGCCTGTTGTTCCTCTAAACAATACAAAACACTTGAGGATAAATGCAGGACAACTCATACATTAAAGTACTCCTTAAAGTAAAATGAAAACATTAACTTTCCTGCATAAAACTACAGTGCTTTTGTTGCCTTTGCAAGAGTCTCTTATGGGACATTCTGCTCATTTTGCATTCAGAAATGAGAGATATTTAATTTATTCATCAATCTTTCTCTAGCCTCACCTATAGATCCTTATTATAAATTTGCTTGCCTAAATATTTGCACTGCACTGCATGTACTTCCCTCTGGGTTATGCATTTTGCAGCCTGCTAGATCTGTTGCAAAATTTTTCATCTTCACAGATAGCAAAACTCMGGAAAACATTTACACAGAACACAAATTGTACTAACACATATACAGCCATACACACATACATAATTAATGCAAGCAGGGTAACACATCTGGCTAGTAATATGTGCCTTAATAGCTACATTAATAAAAATCAGTCGTCAAGACAGCTTTATTGCGACGCTATTGCTCGGATCCTTGCACCTTTCTGCAGGCGTTGTCTGTGGCGGTAGCCTTCGCTCCTTCGAGCTGACATTTCTCCAGCGGCAGAGACAACACTATAAGGGCAAACCGGGCTAGCGCCCTGTAAGCCACTGAAATAAACTTCTGATCACTGACACTATACAGTCTTTTTCAATTGTTCCTCTTCATCTTAATTCATTTTTCTAGGTACAACTGGAAAACTAGCAAAGGTAAAGCTACGTCTTCATCAGAAAGGTAACTCTTGTTTTTTAATTTTCAATTCAGGGAACTCAGTCAAGAAGCCAAACCAAAGCAAAGAGTTGCATGAACACCTTCTCACAAACTATACAGAGAGGTCTGAAACAACAAAGTTTAAAAACATTGCTATATAAATTCCTTTGTATTTTCTTAAATCCCTTTTGCCTACACACTGTCACGTTGCTAACAAACACTGCCATGTTCTATTCACCCAAGTGGGATTTTATTTCTACATCAAATTTAATACTCAATAAATTGATATATTTTCAGAAGACTCCAGGGTGCTGAAGTCCCATGGGACAGAACCCACAACAGGACCAAGCAGGTGCTGAGCATCGACAGTCCAGCTCCAGCCTCCTTTGGAGCTCCACATCCATCTCATCTGTTCTGCTCACTCATTATTTCACCTCTCTCCTTTTTCTGTACTTTTCTTTATGCACTTAAATACATTTGAAATRTAATTGCATACGAAACAGTCTGGTTCATCCAGCAATTAATAAGTCTGTGTAACTGCTATTATAAAACGTGAATCAAAGACACTGAATACTGCCATTGCAAGGTAATTATGTCAATGAAACTATCAGCAACTTGAAGTGCTCTTTCATTAATAAAGAGAATGCAATTATTTTTCTGCCTCCTTCTCTTATCCTATTAGTCTGACATATAGGAACAGACGTACTGAACAGGCTCATTTCTCGCAAGAGGCTTTGCCTCTCGCCGCACGTTCATGTGAGGGCTGTCTCCAGGGGATCCTTCTCCACGCTTAACTAAATGACTGACATTCAACAGATTGCATCTACTGTCAGTACTTGAAACCTGGCTATCAACTTAGACTTCTGCTGACAACTAAAGTGAGCGGTGTCCTTAAACCATCTAACCTGCACTGAATATTTAACTGAATTCCAAATGGTTAGGACAAGAGCATATATAGCATGAGAGGTTTGGAGGGAAATCGCACATGGCATTTTCAACTTTATTTTTTATTAAGAGCCTGGTATTTTCACCAACACAGGTAACTAAAACATAGTTGCTCACAGTGATGACACACCGGCATAACACAATCCTAGAAATTCTTTCTGACACCATGGGTTGCTAAGAAGTATATAACTACCTCAGCTTTCTCTTTTTTTTCTTAAACCCAATTCTGTATATCTTTTTACAACAATAGCGTGTGAAAGAGTAATTTCTAAAACTACTTTTGCCTCATCATACATCTAAGCTAAAGAAAATCAAGACCCTACATGAAATGACATGAATAATTCATTAAGTCATTCAAATGCTACTGTATCAAAGAGAGAAGTAAGTTTGAACCTAGTATTATGGGTCCCTATACAAACGGATAAGCTGTCCTTTAAATTATTTACAAAGCCGAGGTGCCCCTGCTTGTGAGCCTTCCCGGAGCACTTTCAGCAACCGCAGACACRCGAGCTCAGCATCAAACTGCCAGCTGCAAACGGGAGCCGGTCTGCGGAAGTTTAAGAAGCCAGGCAAGGCAAGGCAAGGCTTGCACCAAGAGCTAATAGCTTTTATGAAATCACTGATACAGCTGGAAACACCGGATCAGCTTTGAGTACAAAAAACTTTCCTCAAATCTAAAAAGGAAACAGCCCAGCTTTGATTCAGCTATCCTATCCGCAAGATAGCTGAGCTATCCTGACTGTCCGAACTGAGCTCTCCTAAAGGAACCATGGAACAATTCCACATAAAATATTTGTTGGCATGTGAGAATGACAGGAAACCAATTCTAGAAAGCTTTGATTTCCTTTAACGCAGTGAAAGGATTTTTGTTCTAAGGAAAATAGTTGCTGCCTTTCATTCTGAGTCACGAAACACTGCAGCCTTGCGTTTCCCTCAGCCGTTCACTATCTAGATGCTTCAAACACTCTAGAAGAAAACGTCTGCAAAGCTAAGCAATCTTAAATGATTGTACAGTATTCCCATCTACCCTCCGATAACTGCGACACGGAGCTGGACTTCAGCAAAGTACTGGAAAAAACAGGTTCATTTATACCTAACGTGCAGATGGCCCTACACGACGGCCTGGCTAGAGATTCCGCCTGAGCACTGCACCTTGCTGAAACGCCTTTACAAGAGAGCGGTTAAAAGCATCTGGTTCTTTTTTCCTCAYAAATGTCTTGTGGCAGGTGAAAAAAGAAAAAATTCTTCAACTATTGATTGTTAAAGAGAATTCAGGTGACTCTAATGATAGGCTTCCAACTGACAAGGATGAAATTACAATGTAATTAGGGCTATTAATTACAGAAAACTTGACCAACAGCTTAGCTGCAAATTTGCTCTAGCAAGCTGCTCAGAAACAAAACTGAAATGAAGATGGAAACACAAGTTAATGTGTTTTTTATTGAAAAAGGCAGAACGAATCAGGATAATTCTCCCCGATTTCCAGTTATTCCCCCCATACCGCGGGATGCTGAGGGAACGSGGCGCGCTCAGCCTGGAGAAGAGGAGACAGGATTTTACACACACAGACACATTTCTCTGCCAACTTGCTAGTTATCCGGCCAAGCAGTATTTACTATTTTAATCACCTTTTATACATGCTTCCAGAGAGATGGGTACATTTTCTATAAGAGTTTCCAGGCTGTTCATAGAGTGCCCTTGCAGAAATAATTCTGCTCCACCTCTAGAGGTTTTTAGAATGATTTCCAGAGAATCTTCCCTGTTTCCATGTTGTTGCATTGCAGATGTTCTGCCTTCAGGCACACAACCGTACTGGCAGATGCTCACTGTGCCACTAGCGGCTGCAGTTCAGAGAAGGGTCATTYTGGCCTGTTGTTTTTCCCGGCTGTTGGGCAAAGGCTGCCGAGGAAGAAGTTGGTGTGCCTCCATGCGCCGGCCTTTTCCCGCAGTCAGGAACAGGAAGGCAGCTGTCGCCAAGGCAGGAGCAGGCTGCTTGGCGCACCTGCGCGTGTGGTTTGAAGGGGACGGAAATCAGTGACGGACGGAGCAGGCTGCTCCTGCCCCAAACCCAYGCACGGACACCACGCAGGAGCCGGGTAAGGACATCGCCTAGGCTAGCGCCGGCCCCTCCCTGCCACCGAAACGCGCAGGAGACCCGCGGCAAAGGGCTCACGCTGCCAGCACCGGGTTTACCGAGAGTCTGAAAAGGGTATACGGCAGCGCAGAAAAGAAACACAAGTAACTGAATTAGACAGCGAAATCCATTTGAGATAAACCGGCGAGTAGTCAGCTCAGCGAAGCTGATGGTCCTTGAACTGCCAGCGACGCGAAGGTACAATGCCAGCCGTGAAGCGGTAGGGCGAGGAGAGCGCCCGTCTGCGGAGGCGCCGAGGCCGTGGCTCCGGCCGGAGGCAATCACCGCCGCGGGCCATTTCAGAGCAACAAGGGCACTCTCTCCCGACCGGTTCTGAAACACCTGCTTAAACAACGCCCTCGCTCCTTGAGCAACCTTTGGTGATTGTGGGGAAAAAACTGTGATGCTCTTCCACTTGAGTGCAGCATACATCATACCGTATACTGAGACACTCCAGCAGTAATAGCAACATCTTTCAGGAGAAAATGTCTTTATTTACAAATGCATAAAAATATATTTAAAGTTAGGAAAGCAGAACAGGTCATGGAAAAATCACGGTGAAAGATTCCCCCATAGATCTTTATTTCCTTGCTTGCTCTTTTTTTTTTTTTTAATCTCCACCAGAGAAGTATTGGACTTAAAGTCTACAGAATTAGAAACTGACTCAGTCTAACATAAATATAAATATAAGAAGCAAAGCTTAAACTCAACTGTAAGCTCAAACTTGCAATTTCCAGTACAGAAATTAAATTCTCCCCAACACCGAAAAATTCTGATTTATGCAGTCTCTTGTTAGCTTGTTTTTAATTTCCTAGGCTTTGTTTCAATTAAATCTCAACTATTAAACATTCTAGTACTTTAAAAAGGATTAGCTCTTGAAATACTTTGATGGACTAACACAACTTGCAAATGTTCACCTGCATCCAAGAACAGCAGAAAAGCCGCTGCAACCCTTGAATTCAATGCAGTTGTGCTGACTTAGAGTTATTCAGGACCTGGCTCAAAGCATCAGACTTATTTCCTTGCAATTATTGATTTGGGACAAAAATTTCAAACCCACAAAAGGGTCATTAGCAATTACTACGTGGCAGTCTTGTATATGGGTTATTAAAAATATCATCTGCATTTCACTTGCCCAAAACCGAGCAAAGAACCACGCAGAGCCTTTTCATGAGCTGAGGCAGGACCTGAGGAGGGTCTGCTCAGGCACTGCAGAGGCAGACCTCGCCATTTGTGCCATTAGTATTCTGACAGGCACCGGAATTGCCAGTTTAGTTCTCCCCAAAGTCCCAATTTCCCTCTCCAACTTACAGCTCGCCTGAACAAAACCCCATAATTCAACAAGCTGATGAGCAATTACTTTAAGATCATTATTACATTCAATTCTGCTTGCGGGCTCGGATTTTTCTAGATGCTCCCCAACCAATTTCTTCTCTTTGCTGTGTTTTGTCTCATTGGGAATGGCACCGTTTCTTCCAAACCATTTTGTTATTTCATTGCCATCTTACGTGACATCTCCATGACCTGTGCAAGAGCACAGCTACCGCCCTCACAGCCTGACTCTCTGGTGGTCTTCTCTTAATGAGCGATACAGGAGGAAATTAATCAATAGAAACACAGCGCTTCCCCTTATTGTTGCTCAAACCTTCAGCACTGAAAATATTGACAACCACCCTCCCACACAGAAAAACAGATCACCCCTCACAACAGAAGGAGCCAAAAAACTTGGAAAACGGTGTCTTTTCGCTTCTCTTTTCCCGCACTGGTTATAAGAGAACGGACTGAGTAACCTAGACGGTCCCTGCAAGCCGTTGTGTCTTGTCCTGGGAACAGCACATGACAAGGAACAAATAAATACAAAATGTTTAACAAAGAGCAGCTACAGTAAAAGATAAGGAGAAACAGAAGCTACCGAGGGGAAAAAACCTCTTACACAGGAATGGGGAAAATGCATTTTGTGGCTTCCATATCATCAGCACAAATCTAGTAAAGCAAAAATATCATGGCAGACGATGTACAGCTGGTGGGAGCAAAAATGGAGCGTCTCTTACCCTGGACTTGTACCTCATGCTATTTACACATGAAGAATAAATCCCACCAGTTCTAAGGACCTGCAGGAGGGGCCATTTACTATCAAAAAAATCCTTCCTTAGTTGCTAATTTTAGACAAACCTTGAAAGATTATCTCAGAAAAACTATCCCAGACAGAATTCAAGTTCGCCCTTCTCCTGCTGCTCAGTATTTTTCCCAAAAATCACTTCCCAGCACGAAGTTCTCTTCACTGGATGGTATCATATATAGTCTGTTTTATTTTGTATCTTTTCAGCAGAATTTTATCTTGTCAACAAAAACCCATCCTGAGGACTGGTTTTGATCCATTACATTATCTGGGACCTGGCTATATGCAAATCCACCTCTATCCTCATTTCACAGATCAGTGTCACTTCTTAGTGGTCCCAAAGTGTCACCAAGGGCATTTAAGGTTAAAGTCCACACACAGATACATCATCTAGCAAGGGGTGAACACCTCACTGGGGCTGCTAACCTGCTTCAGAATACAGATATTTTACTTGCCCTGAGATTACAGCAAACTTTCGCAAACTTTTAAATGCAGAAAGTACGGTTCTTTTTAAAGGACAGACACGGAGCTGGGTTTTCCCCTCCGGATTCCAGCCCTGTTTTCAGCTCCGGGTGATGATAGTGCCTATGGCTACACTGTTCGAACTGCTTGAAATCGAGTTAAACAGCAAGAAGAACAGAGTTACGTTTGAATCAGAGTAGGCTAAAGAAGCAGAACACAAGTATGTTTTGTGAGTAACAATTCTAGCTGTGCGTGCTGCGACGCTGCAGCCTGCATGTTGATAATGAGGATTTGCTGCACAACTGCCAGCGCATCTTAACACCGAAGGGAATTCAAAGTGAATACTGAAAGAGACACGGATCGCTCGAAATTCAGCTAAGGGTGTGCTTCTATCTCACATACCAGCAAACCAAAAAAAAAAAAAAGATTTTTATTTCAGTGGGTGGTACAGTTTTATGACAGAGGGAAACAAATTTTCACTGAGTATGATTGACATTTCTGGAAACTATCTTAGCTTTGTTTCCAACCATTGCGTCAAAATAGATTCAGGTGTTTCTATTCAGATCAGCACCATAATCTAAAGACTAGAAAACATCTCTTTCCTACTACACCGTTTTGAAGTCACCTCTTCATTTCGCATTGGGAATTCACTCCCCTTCTGAAACCCTCAATGTTTAATGAAAAGAAACATTAACTTGAGCGCAGTTTCCAAAACTGGGGCTGGTTTTGTTTGTCATCTTTACAGTGGTTCAGTAATGATAAAAAAAAACCCTTCTCCTTTGAAATAATACAGATATTCTTCATTATCAGAAAAAGAAGAAAGCAGTGCTCTCTCAGAACTTCACGCATTTTTGAGCTGCAATTGCTCCTAGAGCCATTTCGACCCTAGCCACCTGTCTAAGTATTGGCTGCTACATCCATGCTGAAATTTGAGCAGTACATGGAGAGAAAGACGCAGTAGTGTCAACAAGGATGATTTTATACTAAAGTCATGATTTCACGCGTCGTCAATCTATCATCAAAATTCCTTGTGGAGGTTCACAAACAGGCGCAACAAGATAAGAATCACTCTCCTTTCAGAGGTACCATGACAATATCCCTTCTTACAACTTTCTCCTGCTGTAACTTGGAGTCACAATATCTAAACACTGAGAACAAACTGGTTTATTCATTACTTTTACCAAGGCCATTATGCTCAAAGAGCTGTTACCACCAAGAAAAACAGCAGATTTAGAAGAGAACTACTGAGGCTGAGTGTTCAGCTCGGGGACAGCTGATGGCAGCAAAGGAGGAAGCAGAGCAGCAGCTGATCGCTTGCCCTTTCACCGGCAAGAGGAAGCCGCGGCCGCTGGGGTCGGCGTCGCGGCACGGCCTGCTCCCTAGCGTCCCTAATGCCAAGCTCACCTGATCCAAGCACTCCCCGCACATCAGCTGCTCGCAAGTCRCCCCCCACACCTCTGAGGCTCCTGGTGTTCACGACTTATCCAACCGACCATTGATCTGCATTGACGTAACCCAACCGTCAACAGTTCAAAGGCTTAAGCATCAGTACCAGATCTACAGCTTCTTCCAAACATTTTCTACAATCCATTGTCCAAACTACAACTGGAAATTCGGTGCAGAAGTGCAACAGTTAAGGAAAAGGTGCCAAGTTTATGAAGTCCCATGGTACGGTCTGTAATTTTATTAGAATGCCCCAAAGTTAAGCAGTCCCAAGGGGCTGGAGTATTTACGAGCAGAACACAAGTGCGGTCAGATAAAGCAGCCCTTACCCGGTTAAAAAAAAAAAAAATTTACAGTCAAGCTGTTGGCTATCCAAGAGAGCAATAAAGCAGTTCCTGAAGCACAAATATTTACCGGCAGAACCAAGCTCTTTGAGCTCTGAGTTACTGGCAGGTTGTGACTATGTTTTCAAAGAGCTTTCACCTTATTAGCTGTTCAGCACTACCTGAACAAAAGCAGCAGCAGTCAGAGCAGACTCTTCATTTCATATCCAGAAGAATTAAGTAAGTCAAAAACCGGTTTTAAAATTGAGGCAGCGTGTGCATTCCATTAGCTGTACAGTTCTGTGTAGGCAAAGAAAAAAATCAGACTGATAGACGTGAAAAACACTCGTATGAATACATTCAAATCACAAGTAATTTAATATGACAATTAACTTGAAAGATATCAACTAAAGAACAGCATTTTAAAAAAATATTTGCCTCCAGCCAATTAGCACTCAAACCTCAGAAGCCAAACACAGAAATGTAAAATAAACATTATTTGACATTATTGTAGGCTTTTAATTAAATCCAGGAAAGTATCACAAACAATTATGAATTATCCTACTACTGTACCCATATACATCAGAACGGTAAACAAAAGCCATCTGATAGATGTGAATCCCTGGACTGGTGGGAAACATCTCCMAAGCTGCTCTCCACAAGTACCGAACAACTTCATTCTGAATCACCTACTTTTTTTCCCTTAAGTTGAGGACACGGTGGGATTTCTGAAGACAAAAGATGATGTGTAAATGAGGCAGAATCAAAATAGCATACACTTCACTGGCTGCTTTGGCGGGCATCAGGGTTTAGTCTAGAGTTAGGCTAGTTCAACAACAAAGAATATCAGAAGAGGGTTAAAAGATCCTGTTGCCTGTCCTCAGTCAACCTGCTCTAAGCATCAATGAAGCTGGGAGTGAAGTCCAAAAGTTGGTAGAAATGCAGAAAATTATAACAAAAATATAACAAAACAACTTGCTACTCCTGGTTTGAATTAAAGCATACAAAGGAGGCTGGTAACCGTGTCTAAGGGCAATACTTTGAGCAGGATGGTTGCAGCCTGCATGCGCAGGATGTAACCACTGTCGAACAGAGCCAAACCCAAAAGGGCGCGAGCGCGCTTCTCCTGGTGTGCAGCATTCTGGAGCGCAAAAGCTGCTATCGGCACAGGCTGCCACTAGGATCAGCCAGTTCTCCAYGCTCTTCTCTGCTTGCTGTGAAAAATAATGATCTGTTGATCTTGGTTTGTCATTTGTACCATGTGCCCACTAAGTCAGCATCTGTCTCCTGTTGGACCTTCCTCTGTAATGTTTACCAACTGTCAAAACAAACAAAAAAAACAAACAAAACCAAACCTTCCTGAGATACTTTTCAAATCATACTTGTCAAAAAGCCCTGACAATAAAGGCCRTCAAAGTTCACCAAACCCATCCACAATGATGATATGACCATGTGGATGTCTATACAAGGCGGCGCATGTTTATGCTGTACTTCCAGTATCAGTACAATTTACAAGCATTTTTTTGCACTTTCTTTACAGAAAGTGAGYGTGAATGGTCTGTGCTCAGTTATAAAGTGGAAAGCAAGCCTTATCACGACAGATTTTCAGAAAGAACATAGCTTTCCAAATACCCGTTATGCGGTCATCCTTCCTTGCCTTTGCAAGGCAGCGGAGCAGCAGGGGTCCTTCCCTCGCCCAGGCGAACGCATCCGAACAACCTCCTGCCGCTGCGCGTTTCACCTCGGCGTGAGCTCACGCCTCTTCCACAAACAYGACGCAACAGATGAAAGACTGAAATTTTAAAGAAGAACACTATAACTACCCTAAAATAAAGTCYAAAAGAAAGGACCAAAGTTTCCACTAGCAAAGCCTGCCAGCGGTTGTCACGAAAGCGCAACGCCCGTGCCCAACGGAGCCCCACACGCCGCAGCGGGAGAGGTGGGAGCGCTACAAGCGGGGCCCGGGTGCCACCCGGCACAGGCCGCGGGGCTGCGCTCGCCGGTGCCCACCTCGACTTCCAGCTCCGCCGCCCACTGGTGGCGCAGCTCTCCGAAGCCGCCCCGCGGCCAGCCGCGCGCCTCCTCCTGCCCGGGTCCGCCCAGACACCGCTCACACGGACGCCAAACGCCGATTCCAGGCTTCCCTGMCACTCAGGAGAAAAGGATTTCCACGCAGCGGCCACACTGTAACATTCCCTGAAAGTTAATCCCTCAACCAAGCGGTGTCGTTTCTCATTTGAATTCAGTGCTAGCAAATGCTTAATAACCCTATATTAAAAATTATTAGAGATTGAATTGGTTCATAGGAAAAAAAAACAGAGGGAAGTCACTGGTGCTTTCAGAATTAAAAATTAATTCATTTTTACATTTTGGAAAGCAATGTCCAGAGGTGTCAATGAAACAAGTACTGCTTTCTCATGAAAAATAACCTCTGGTGGCAGCCRTGGAAAAGAAGGAGCATCACAGAAAGGGCAGCCAGTGCCCCGAGAGCGCCAGGGCTCGCTGCCTCAGCCGTGCCTTATCTTCCCGTTCCAGCTCACCGCTTGCTTAATTGATGCAGCCTATTAAGCACTAAAAGTTAAGAGACTTTTCCTATTAATTGGTCAGCATTAATGATCTCTCCAAGTAGACATTTAATTTTACACTGAACTCACTTGCCTTTATTGACTTCTCTCCAAAACTTGCAATCGCATGCAAAGGGCTCCCCACTGACTATCGCACAGTCTGTTTATGCCAACTGCAACCCACATCACCGGGGAAATTAGGTGGGAGAACGAACAGAAACTATTTAGAAAAAAATCTTATGCTCCAGTCATGCAGACAGTAGGCAACACGGAAAGGCAATGCCAAAGGTACAACTTTGAGCAGTCCTAAGTAACTCATAAGAAATACCAAATACTCAACAATACTTCAAGTAAAACGATGCTTACAGACGATTTCAGTCCTTTATGTTTATTTCTTCCCAACGACTGCTAAGCRTCATCCTCCAGAGGTCTGCATAACCCAGCTAGTGGGGATCTGGCCCGAAACATCTTCTGCCCGATGCTTACCAAGAAGTCATGGACACCAACATGCTGGTTTGCCCTTCTGACAGCCAAACAGGGGGTCCAAGCAGCCTCGTGAAATCAGGGAACGCTTACGAAGGAGCGAGCTGGTTTCTGAGCGGGGCTGAGGGCTGAGCTGGGGCAGTGAGCAGCGGTGGCTGCCAGCTGCCGCGCRTCAACGCGGACGGGCAGAGAAAGTGGCTCTTGCAGCTACGGCTGGGGGCAAGGCAAAAGCTTTGCTTCRTTCTACTTAAAGATTTTGCCTGAATAGCCTTGACTGAATTAATGAACAGTTCCCTGAAGAGAGGGCCTGAGTGGGACTGACTTGCTTATGGGATTTCAATTCTCCCAAGTGGGAAAACAGAAGTCTTCCAAGCACCTGAGCATCTGTTAGCTGTGTGAGGCTTAGAGAAACCCACTGACTCCGCAGGAACTGAGTTCTCACAACCTGGCAAACATCAGAGAAAGGAAGTCTCCAGGTAGACAGCCAAACCGGAAGATATCTGAAGTCAACAATTTCTTCAGATTAAAAGATAAAAAAATTTGAAATGCATCAGAACAGAGAATATCAAACCACTTCATTTAACTGTCAGTGACCTCAATTTCCCTTCTACAAACCACAGTTGACCTGCATTTTAATGCTTTCTGTAGCTCCTCATCACTGAGTAATGATAAGAAACCCCAGTCATCTGCAGAAGAACTTGCAGCAGCAAGAGACGTTTGCAGCAGTAAGACACAGATTTAAAGCACGGACAAGGTAGCTCAGAAATAAAACATCATTTGATGGATTTTTCCAGTAGTGTTCCTGCACCTTCCTGTCATATGACAAATGCAGGGAAAAGGGAAGCGATCAGTAACATCTTCCATTTGTCAGCAGCTGGATTTGGGAGAAAAAGGCAGAGATGGGACGATTTCCACACCAGACCTACGCCGGACAGACCCTTCAGCTGCACAGACCTTACTCATTTTCAAAAGTTCCCTAGGAGGTGCCAGCGACCGCCCGCATGGTGCCCACGACAGCACTCGGAAAGACTTTGGTTTGTAATTCAGTGGGCAATCAAACAAGAGATTTACCATCCAGAGACAGTCACCAGTCACACTAAATGTCTCCATTCCCTGTAGTGAAGCAACTGTAGAAAATGAAAAATAGCCTGTGTCGAAGCTCCACAGYATCACCCTAAGTGGAGTATTCAAACAGATATTTGCAGCCTTTCGTTGTGGAGGCTTTCAGTTTATCGTCTGGAAGCCAACTTAGCTGGCACCTTTGAGGAAAACTCAAGCACTAGAAGGACTAAGCTCATCAGAAAGATTCAACCTGAAGATGATATTAAAGTACTTCCTACTAGTCCTAGTCCCTTCCTGCACCAAAGCCTGGCTTAATTTCTAATTACAAAGAACGCCCCGAAAATAGATTCTCATTTAACACTTGAATAATGTTCAAAACATAATAGCTAGGTCCTCCACTGTACACCCAGTTTATACACCCAGCTACCCACTTGCGTAGGAAAAGCAGGTAACTGACTGAGCAGTGTCAAGGTTGTAATTTGCCATACTCCCCCCCCCCGAATCCGTGCACACACTGACATGCAAATTTAGATGTTCAAGTGCATTCCTATCTAAATAATTTGTATAAATAGCCAGATAGCAGAACAGGATGTAATGCAAAGATAATTTGCTCACTATGAACATTGTGACTGAGCCCAGGAACACCAGTTGGCTGAAGGGCTAACAAGGCTCCAAGCACAAACACTCCTGCATAAAGGAAGATAAAGTCTACAACCCTAATCCTGGAAAAGTTTGCACACATGCCTAACTGTGGGCAGAAACTACTCGCAATACCTACGGCTAGAGTTACGTGTAAGCTTYTGCAGGATCAGGGAATAACAGGCAAAAGAATCAACAAACAGAGGCAGCAGAAGATAACACTGGGACAGAAGCACTCCATAAAACGTGCAGGYTAAGAGAAAGCAGGATGACATCTCTTCAGTTATTTTCACCTGGAAATATTCTCTTTTCAGTAACAGAGTATTTTACTTCAAGTCTTCCCTTACCATCACATCCCCCCCAAATTTATGCAAACTCCTCCCAGCTCTCCAGTTTTGGACTGTCACTCCCCAACTGAAGCTTTTCTCTCTCTATCCCTCATATTCCCCCGAAAGTATTAGTAGTACAGAAACCTTGCTAGAAAGCTGACATTTATTTCTGGGCAGAGAAAGGAAAGTTTGGGGAGAAACAGATTCGGGGAAGTTGCAAAAAGCTGCAAGATTACCATGTAATGATTTCAGCGTGGACTTTATTCCCTGCTTCCCTGCCATGTGGATAGACTATCTATATTAGCRTGTTAATATGTTTTACTCCGTACAGCTGGAGAATGGAACGACTCCGAGTCGGTCCCTACCGTCTCACAGAAAATACTCTGTCCTCTTCCCGTGTAGGCATCGGGGGCTGCGGCAAAGCGGCGCAGGGGCCGGCCCTCCCGTGAATCGGCCTTCTGTGTACAGCTGCCGCGCCGGGCGAGGGGACGCCCCCCTCAAACACACGCGCACATTCACGGCGCTCTCGACCGCTCCGCATCGCCACGAAAAGAAAAGTGAAGGAAAGCTTTCATGCTCTTTGCAGCTTAGCCAATGCCCTGAAAGAGGCAGACAGCGCTCCCGATCCCGAAACGAGGCCTCTGTGCCCGGGGAGGAGATGAATAGTGCAGGAAGCATTTCCACCCCTTAGGCAGGCAAGCTGCGACTTCTGCCAGGACTGTTACTAGCAACGTTTCAGTTTAAAATATCCTGCCTTTGTGCATAAATCCCACTTACTGGTGGTCTTGATTAGGCTGTGTCGTATCATTAAAATGATTCCAAAGACACAGACCATTTATTTAGTGTGAATTTTAAGCTATTGTCAGAAAATGAAATTATTCATTTTATGAATGCATTTATCTTCATCTTTCTAGTAATACCCTCGGAAGGCTTATCTACCAGCCCGCCCCCTTGCAAATCTCTATTATATCCCAGCGAGAGATAACGAGGCTCATAAAGAATGTGCTCATTGATCAAAAAGACCTTTGGAATCGTTAACAAGGTTCAGATGGCAGCGCGGTCCATGTGATGCCCTAGAGCTCACTCTCTTCGTGCAAAGCCTAAAGTAAAATGGTCCTTAAATGCATAAAAAGTGGTCTGCTACGCCTTGTAATTTGGCTCGCTAGAAAGATATTTCCATATTAGACAGGAAAGTTTCAGTGGTGAAGGTGAAGAAGCAGAAGGAGACTAATTAAGCAGCTGAAAGAAAGCAGATACAAAAGTTTTCCAGCACAAGACTCTCTCCATTATTACTTTGCCACTACAATAAATAAGATTCAGTTAGCTAGAAATAATATCTATACAAATTTTTTTCTTTCTAGATGATCCCAAATCGGACTCTAGCCTAGAAATTTTCTTTCAGAGAATTTTGTAGTTTAAAGAGCACAAACCGTATTTAGGCACAGACAAATGACCAAAGCGTTCGGCCTGCTCCCGATACAGCCTTGTGAAATGGCAGTCACTGGGAAATGCCAGTAATTTTGGGGGTTTCCAGAGGACGATAAGGATGTGTCTGTATGGATTTAATGAAAGATCAGACCTCTTCACTATGTTTATTTACGGATTAGGTGCCCAGGTTATAAGGCTGGTTCCTCCACGCTCCCTCTACAATCGATGGAGAAAGCCAGCCTCTTATAGAGAGCTATTGAAAGTGCTTGAGTTAAGTTGCCGCTGACTTATTCTCCAGAGAAGAATGTTTCTTTTCACTGATTATACAGAAGAGATGAGCGCCAGGAGATGAGTGTATCCCCCAGCCTGATGAACSCCACTGTTTCAAAGTCTCACCTGATGTGCAAACCGTAGGTGCAGACATCACTTGCCCACCAGTGTAATACAAATCCTTCTTGGGATACATAGGTACACTGAAGAGATGAATTCATGAAAACATCTTGATTTGAAGCTAGGGAGCAGGCAATCAATATAATTACAATTTAGGTTTTGCAGATAAATGAACTTATTTTATGGGAATTCTGATGACTGTCCAGGAGTTTCAGATACATCCTTGATAACAACTCAGTACACTCAAACAATACTTAGAGTTATCAACTTACAAATTACTAAATAAAAAGAAATATCACTCTTCTATCGCCCAGTATTACTTCTTGAATCATCCAATTTGCCTCTCTTAACAATTCATCATATAAGTTGGTTTGATGGACTCCAGCTCTCCTAATTTATTATATTCTCATCTTACCATCTGTCCAGGTTTTACAGCAGCAAGCCTACTTTTTAGGCTATTTAGTAGTTAATGAAAGGAAAAAGGAGGAGATGATCATCAATCACTTTGAAATTGTCTCCTTTTGTTTAGATAATGAAACAGGAGAGTTGGTACGAACAGGACAGCAGAAGAGAGGAAGCCCAAGCAACCAACTCCATTCCTGCCAAACAGCCTCTCAAGTTGCCAGCAGCAGGATTAGCGAGCAATATGGTAGAGACTGACACCTGCAAGCAGTCAAAGAGAAGTGCACATTTCATCCAATAAATCATTCTACTACTATTTCACACTCATGAGCGCAGAAAAAAACAATCAACCCTTTTACTATTGTTCTCTGCATACAGAAAATTAAGTTCTTTCTTCAACTACCTTTAAAAAACAGCTACAAATACAACAACAGTGGAAAAGACGAGAAGGGAATTTTAAAACTTTGAAGGACATAGCAGGATTCTTCTAAAAAACAAAATATCCCAAACAAATATGGTTATAATTGCCAAAACTCAGTAATTCACTGTTTAAAAAGCCCAGGTAATGATGATGCAAAACAAACACACAAACACTCGCACTTACACAAGCAATATTTACTGCCATGCTTGTAAAAAGATGAACTTCCAAGCTCAATCACCCGATGCTTGTAACAGAAGATTTTAAATCCTTGTCAAAAAGAAAGAATTAGTAACTACTGACTCCAGTGGTTACTGATCCCAGAAATCATCACTAACTTCGGGAGTATTTGGATATGCAAATAGTCCCTCTGCTAATACTGCTGAAACAGCCAAGCTCTGAAATACCAAGAAGCAGCAATGAAGTACTGTGGGTAACTGAGGCCCTCTGGTCTGCTTGCCGTCCTGCTAAGTCTTCAGGCAATAGTCTGCTCTTTTCCTGCTAGAAAGCTGCTCCCTTTCTCCTCTTTCCACCGACAAGAATAAAGGGTCTCAGAGAAGCTCAAAACAAAACCCGGCTTACTCCTGCGGAAGGCAGAACACTATCGAAGTAAAACCTCTTCTTACTGTATCTTTGGCACAGATCTTGTGTAAATACCACGAAAATGAGATTCATACATAGTCTGCACAAGCGCAGGTCCTCGACTACCCCGGCTGACTGCTCGGTCCGCGGCTAGGCATTGCTTACTTGTGCTAGACCAAGACGTAGGGGAACCAACCGTAGTTTGCAGAACCTCATTTAAATTAATGTGAGATTAGTATGTAAGGTCCTAGGGGCAATGAGGTATAAAGTAATATCTGCTGTTGATTCCAAGATGACAGTCACTACTATTCATTAATAGTTAAATTTCCAAGCATTTCTGAAATTCCATTAGTAAAAGCTAACGTAAGTTTGTTGATGGTTTTTTTTGTGTGGCTGCTCTGAGCATGTACATTTGGGGGAATTAGTTTTCATTTTCTTGGGTTGCTAGTATATACGAGCAAGCAAATGGTCGCCTCAGGTGTACTCGCTGATAGGAATGCAGAAGCAAGTCCATCAGGTTTGGACATTTTGAATACCTTATTCAAAACATAAGGGGAGTTATTTTTCATCAATGAAATATTTATGTGATGGTCACAGCCATTAAGGCAGCTTTCCATCATTTCTGCATGCCCCATTTCCTGTAAGCCTGGCAAACGCATGAGTTAATCACCTCTTCACGACAGGCAAAAGAAGGTGGTTGCACCATCACCACCCATTGTGGCTACACTGCATTTAACACGACACAGCCCAGGGTGCAAGGGAAGGCATGTCCGGGATGCTCCCTCCTGGCCTGCAGGCATCGCAGAGGAGAAGGCCTAAACTAACCACTTCTCTTCATTTTGCCAGAACCCCCACACAATGTTTTTTCAATCCAAACATGTTTTTGTTTCCCATCAGAGACAGAGAATCCAGCTGCTGCTAGATCTTTCCTCTTTTTAATCTTTGCACCTTTTATGCGCTTGTACGGTAAAATGGAATCAGATGGAGCATGCCTGCCCACCCCCTTCACACCTCCCAGGTCCTCGACCAGCTGCAGGAGCAGGATGCCCAGGTCTCACAGCACATCACAAAAGGCAGAGCAACAAGATCTGTAAATAAATGCCGTAATGGTCCCTTTACGTATTTCGAGCAGCTCTGGCTACCTGTCCAGTCCACAGGATGAGTGAGTAACAAGAACATTCAACTCTAGCCACATAGCTTGTCCACGGGCCTAAAAAAACAGAGAAACAGAATGGACCTTCCTTATTGTTAGAGACATAATTTTTGGTAAGCTCCTTCTAGAAGCAAGTGGAATTAATTAGTTTCATGATCAATTAACTTCAGCTGCAGCCGTAAAATTCCACTGATTTCTAGTTTCTGTATGCAGAAATACGTAAGGGTGAGCACCCATGTGCACGCATGCTTCCAAGCATGGACAAGAACAAGGTGAGGGGAGTTCTTCTCTCTTCTGCAGACTGGAGAAATAACGGACTGAAATTTGTCACAGCTTGGGGGATACGCTCATCTCCTGTGGACCGGCATGAAATTCTAGGGTCTACTACCCTAGAATCTACCAGGAAGAAAATGATCACAGAGGTTTTTGTTACCATACCCTCGGTAATGGGAGCTAATTTTTATGTTACCTTTCCCTTGCACACACGTTCCTCCCCCTCTGATGAGGGCAGATCATTCGCTTCTTACAGCCCTGATTACTACCAAGATTCTTGCAGGGGAGGATGCAGCAGAAAACAGCCGTTTCTTGGCATTTATCATTTATCTCCTACCCCACTGCTAAGCCTCTATTCCGATTCCTCAAAACTCAGCACACTTGCATGCGAACTATCACCGAGCTTTCTGGCACTTGGAAAGCCTGGCATACACCTCTGGCTTTCTTCTTCTGCCACTTTGAGGGCACTGAGCCCTTTTTCACCTCCTAATAAGGGGTTAAACTTTAGTTAAGTGACACCACAACCAGTTCCTCAGAATCATAATACCTCTACTCGTAACCCAGTTACTTTGATGTTTTTAGATGCGTCAAATAATGCCACCTTCTTGCATTTCTGTACTAGCTACTACAACAATCTTTAATTCCCAGAAGTATACCTTTTTTTTCTTAAACAATTACTAATTTAGTTTTGCCCGTGGCTGGTGAGCTTTCACCCTGCCAGCACAGAGATTCTTGAAACCTCTTCCCCTGTACACTGAAAATCCCCCACCATGCTGCCGGCATCACTGGGTAAGCAGGGATTTCACTGGTAACGTGTCTCTGGAGAGGCAAGGATAACTCATGTGGTGATGTAAGAATTTTTCCAGAAACATATTTATCATCAGTGTATGATAATCTTTAAATTCACCTGCATAAACAGCACATGCATGACTTGTACATTATGAACTCAATGTAGCGCTGTACATCAGCAATTGCCTGTCTGTTACAAATGAGTAGCCTGAGGAAAGCTGGGGGATTTCTCACTTACTTGAAGTTAGGCTTGTCCTTAACTACCTTGATGAGTCAGATCTAATGTTTCCTCGCTAGACAGATCGCAGAACATAACTGCAATAGATTGAAAAGGAGGGAGGAAAAAAAAGAAGGAAAAAAAAGAGGTGCGAAGACTGCAGTTTTATCAATGCCTCACGCAAGAGGTTCACTTACTACATTACATATCATTCCTTTAACGTACAGCACTTACTGCAATGGGGTTCGGACCCACGACTGGGTTCTTAAACAAAACAGTTTAAGTAAAGCTGGAAACAAAAAATTACACTAAAGAAGAACAAAATAACTTTTATTTCTAACCCATAATTACTGTAGCAAGGAAGTTAATAAACCTGCCAATAAAACTGCCAGTCACATACAAACATACACACAACAATTTCTTACTAGTGGAGAAGAAAAACCTAACTTTTCTACAGAATTTTTCAGAACTGAACAACAGTCCCTGATACAGCTACACGCTTGCTACATAATTAGGTTAGAAATCTTGAAGAAAGGTCTTGTTTTTGTGCAATATTCTATTATGTTCTTATAATAGTCTGCTAGAGTTTTTTCAACCATATTTAACTCTAAGACTTCTTTAAAAGGTTACTCGGAAATGGCAACTTGCAGCTGCACGGAGGCTCGGAGAGCCAGGGAGAGCCTGCGCAAGAGGAGCTCGGGGCGGCCGGCAGCTCAGCGGGCGAGCAGGCAGGGACGGCCCCGCGGAGCAGGCGCAGCGCGGGAGGGACCAGACCACTTGTCTCCAGGGTTAAGGGAAATAGTTCAGGCTGGCACAAGAGCACTTCCGAGGAACCCACGCCAACAGTCCCGCAAGGAGGTACATGCCCAGCAGCTCCGTAACTGCTTTTTCATGAATGCACGTTTTGAAAATTTGGCGTGTAACTAACTAAAGCCCCTGAAACAGCACACGCAGATAAACAGAGGGCTTCACCAAAACGGGCGCTGGTTTCATTCCGTGACAAACGCGCGAGCAGGGYTCCCTTGGGCACTCGGCCCAGCACCCCTAACCGAACGCCCCCCCGCCACGGCGCCAGCCGYAGGCAGAGGCAGGCGAAAGGGAAGGCAGGAGCCGGCAGCACGTGCTGGGGGACRCGCGCGCCAGCGAGCTCCGAGGGACGCTGCGCTGCGCTCCTGCTCTCGCACAGGCCGAGCGCGGCAGCGAGCTAACTCCAACCAGTGATCTAGTACAAAGCTGCCAAGTTGGGTTATTAGCTTTTATACTACACTTAACTTTCAATTTGCTGAAACGTCAATCTAGGTGGCTTTGTTGGAGACCAGCGGGGTGAGACCACAYGAGCAACTATGAACTGTAATGGATTGCTGCTTGGAAAAAAACCTGTAAATAAATAATAATACTAATAAACAAACCRTTTCATTTCATTAGGGGAATGAACTTCAGAGAAAACTCTGGTGACAAGTTTTAAACATTAGAGGAGCAGCTCATCCCTGATACGTGCAGAACATGCATGCAAGTCTTCTCGCCTTTTTCACTGAAAAAAAGAATCCTAAAAGACACTAGTTAAAAAAAACAACGATCGCTTTGCAAACCTCCTCTCACAGGGGTTGTGTGCACTGCATTTATGCATTGGAAAGGATTTCCAAAGCAGAATTTGCAAAAACCCAAACCTGAACAGTTCTAACTCATCTTGCTCAGGAAAGGTCTAAAACCRTATCTCAGGATCGCAATGTTCTCATTAACTTAAATCTTTCAAGACTGAAACATTTTTAAACAGCTCATTTCTAATAATCAGCTAGCTTAGAAGGAAACGCTATTTCAGAATCAGATTCATTAGAGCAGCACGAGAACACAAACAAACAAAACTGATGCACATGTTAATGCAAATCAGGAATAGAATAGGCAATGTAATACCAGCTCAGACCAATCTTACCTATTTCAGTACTTTTTGCCTATATATTAGAACGAAGTGCTTAAGAAGAGGGAAGAAATATTATAGTGGCCAGTAACGAAAAAAACCAAATACTTCTCCCCACCAAGAAGCGATTGTTGTATTTTCCAAAAATACGAACCTGGGGAATTTATTTAGCAAAGAGTAAATTATGTTGGCCTTGACCCAGCAAAGGATGTAAATAAGCACTAATAACTAAGAACTAATAAAGATTAGCTAACTGCAGTAAGAACAGGACTGTACCCTGCATCTTCCACTGGAAAGAAATGAGCTACTTATTCCTAGAATCCAAATTTCTGAGATTGCCTGGAACATCATAGCTCAAAAAAGTTCCTGAGGTTGAGAAACCCATGCCCTGTTGCACTCCTCTGAAATCTGGGCAATGACTTAAGCTTTAGCCTGATGAAGAAAAGAAAATATAATACTTCTATCTAGAAATGCTAGATAGAGGTATCTAGAGCTAAATCCTGCTCGCTTCACTGAAATTACATGTTTTAAAATAGGCGAGACAGCCCTGCGCTCTGGCTTTGCTTGCCAAGAAGCTAAACACCGGCGAGATCGGCTGAAGGTCTCGTTGTGGTCAGGATCATCTCCCCAGAACTGCTCGGCGGCGCGCTGCACTCAGTGCGTGTGGTTACTCCCAATTTCCTCTGACGTCCGTCTGGGAAGCAAGCTCTCGCTTTAGCGCACTCGTGCTCCTGAGCTCCCTTAGGAGCAGAATCACCTACTTGCAAGGTGTGGCAGGGAGGGAGAAATACGAAAAACAAGAGTAGCTAAGCACCAATAAAACTTGCAAAAGAGCAAATTTCAATCCTCTGCCTTTGTTCCTTAGCAAAGAGTTTCTAATCAACACCTCCGTTTGGTCAAAGACATTACTAATACTCTGCAAGCTCCATGGAAAMACTGGCTTGTAACCCATAAACATCAGGTCATCGACTGAAAATTGCATTTGCGCTTGTTTTAAAATCACTGGCCWAGGTCATGGAGTTTTTTATTCATGAGATTTCTGCTTTCCCCCTTGCAGAAACAGCACCCAATTTATTTATTTATTTTTTCATTGTCCTTCTATTCTTGAATTCAAACACGTTTTTCCCAGCATCCTGGTTCAAGTACCCCCAAACCATATAATAGAGAATAGAAACACTTCGAATTAGAAACCACTTTGGAATATTTAGTCCTTGGTGTCCTGCTCAAGGTCATACATTAAGTGGCTGGTGAACAAATAGATCTGCTAACTTCCAGCAGACTGAGGAATTAAAATCGGATTTACCTGCAGTACTAACCTAGCAATTGAACACACTCAGAATGATTATTTTCTTTCAAAGCAACACTAGACTATGAAAGACAACTGGCAATGAAATAAGATTGTGTAATCCGTCTTCTTTGTTCTTAAAAAGAGACATTTTTCTAGGAAAATTTTGATCAGGAATATTAAMCAATGAAGCAAATCATTAGTTTTAAATCTAACAGTTATGGTCCTGCTGGATTACTGTCTTGGATTCTAAGGGTAAGTTTACAACCGAGTGAGGGCTTTCATTAGGCACACCGCTTATAGTAAACATACGATGCCCTAGGCAGATCCTACTTTTGTGTGTGTGTGTGTATACACAAAATATACATTTTTAATATTCCCCAATTCTAAGAAAAACTAAGACTTGTACTGACTCATAATTTTCCCAACCACCATGAAAGCTGCCTGTTGGAGGGAGGAAGAGACTGACACACTATAGGTACTGCCACTTATATTTTGATACTAAAACAATGCACAGTAATTTCTGACTATATTCAGGATTTGGGTTAAAACATCGTGCCAGAGCAGAACAGCGTGATGCAAAGGCGAACGCCCATGCGCTGCTCTGCCGGAGCAGCCACGGTCTGAAACGCTGGAAGCAAGCATGGCCTTGGGGGGCTTCAGAGGGACAAGACTGTGCCGAATCTCTGGCACCAGCTTCCTTTATTCAGCCTGCCAATGTGCAAATAATACACATGAGACCGCAGAAAGGCCAATGCAAAAAACCCCCAAATTTGGGGGAGCTGGAAAGTAAATTTAAGCTGCTTTCCCTAACTGCTGTCCTTGTCAAAGGGCCTCTTCTGTAGGCCACTAACGTCTGAATCTATCAGCTCTCAGAGGCTTCAGACCTCAGAAATATCTCTCAACATAACGTGCTTCGAAAGATTGCTCTGCTGTGCCTACCTCAATTTAAATTATTTTAGTTATCACTTAAAAAATATTGTTACTTTTCTTTGACAGATAAAAATTGGGCACTTTATAAAAAAAAAAAAGAAGTCTGTAACCTGTTACAGATGGCACTGGAGACAACATGTCCGTTTGCCAACACACACACACTACTCCAATCACAGCAATCCTAAAGCTCACAGAAGTTTAACAATCAGAAAGTTGTGACTGACACAGCCCTGCTCCTAGTGTGAAATGTCCTATTTAAGGTTTACCGAGAGGCATTAGCTCAGCAGAGGAATCCAGCAGTGTTACCGTTTGCCTCCCATGAGAATTGAAGGACTGGCAGAGAAGATACAGAAAATCTATGTTATCTCATCTTTTGCTCTGTCATCGCTAATCATGCGCCATAAAGGCAATCTTATTTCTCTGAACTGAGTTTACCAAAAGAAAAAAACAAAACAAAAAAGAAAAGAAAAGCAAAACACCCTCCCCCCGCAAAGGTGTTATCTTTAAGTGCCTATTTCGGCTGCCCTTCGTCTCGCTCTGCGACTGGCTACCAAAGCCTCTCGACGTGGCCTGTAGCCTGGTGCCAGCTGCAACTCGACGAGGGTAAGAAAACCCAGGAAATCCGGCAGGAGCAGCCCGGCCCGACGGAGCAGCCGGTGCCGGGCAGCCAGGCTCCCCGTGCGGCAGCCCAGCACCCGAAGGGATGCAGAGCCTGGGAAAGGCACAGCCAGGGAATTCGTTTTAAATACTAGTCTTTATAGATTACTTTTTACCCTTAAATCTGTACTTGCCCAGGTCTTATCTGCCTGTTCCCGATGTGTTTTCCATAATTCTTCAATGTCATTTTTGGCATGCCGTCTCTTTTCGGGTGGTTACCCTATTTCCTTTCCTCGCACTCCTGCAGCTTTGCTAAGGGACAGCCCGTCCCACGCCAGCCCTGGGCATACGGAGAAGCTGGTTTTAGTGGATGCCCAACTACAGGTAAGCAAACAGAGAAAGCACAGAACCCAAGCCACGCACACGAAACCAGGAAGCACCTTCAGGATTCGGTAAATGGTGACTACGTGTATTTTAAGCCTCTCCTTCTGGAGAGAGGCCACAAATACAGGAGGCTGTTTACAATTCCTCACTCTTTGCCATTCACATGTACACCAAAAGCTGAGGCTACTGAAGTCAGCTATGGGAAGACTTCATTTTTCTGTGAAGAGATGACTTTATTCAGCAAATCATGAAGGCGGAGGAGGGAAGGGAATTTCTCCTAAAATCATGATGCATCAGTAGGAGTTTGGCAAATGAAATCRCCCTAGAAGTTCAAAAAAACATTAAATTCCAAGATGCAGGAGAAAAAAACAAAAAACAAAAAGAACTGTCTCAGTGGTTTCCCYGTATTAACTTTAATCAGCCTTTTTCAATCTGTTTAACTATGATGTTAATTTATTCAGCAAGATGATTAAAACTGTAAATTACCTATCTTAATCTCTATAATTAACAGAAGGCCAGAAAATTATATACCAAAACTGCACATATCTAGGAGGCAGTCCAGGTTCCTGGTCCAGGTCCAGGTTATAACGCTGGCACAAGCGTTTGCAAGTTTTGTTAATTATGGTTAGGTTTAGGGCTGCCCTGACGAAGACGACGCTTTGTACTCGCCAGCGCGGTCTGCTGAGCAGACTCGTACGACGACGCTCCTCCAACAGACCTAACGATCTAAACAGGCCAGAGGCAGGCAAGAGAGAAGAATAAAAGCCCACTGAACAACATGATGGTAACACCATCCCATTTAAAACAAAATATTAACAAAAAAGTCCTCAAACGCTGAAAGAGAGCTTGCCTGCAGGGACAGGACAGGACAGGGCAGCCATCCAGCAACTGGGCGCCGAGAGGAGCTTGTTTTAGAAGAGGTGAGAAGGCAGCACTATGGGACGCAACTGTTTAAAGGAAGGTTTGTAAGACAGGACTAAAAAAATACATCAGACATGATACTTGCTTTGATACTGTCAGGTTTTGTTAGAAGGCTGGAGCGGCAGAAACAAGGCTGGAACTGTAAAATCCTGTTGCAAAGTACTTTTTCGGAATACTGATCCATGCATGTGCAGAACTCTGAAGGTGAGCGGGTGTTATCTGTGTTTAGCTAGGGGCTATGGAGGGATACGGCAACAAACTCCACACCGCAATTCCAGGGAATCTCAGCTCCTGCTTAACTGAACCGAGGAAAGGATGGGCAACTGGCGGCACAGGCCAGAAAGGAAGACAGGACAAAAGCGCTATTAGGTCACCTTTATCTAATAAACATCTTGCATTTCTACAGCAAAAGGTCAAAAGAAATGAAACAATAGCAAGAAGCAGCCAAACATACTTCAGTGATAATTCCCATTTGGTCACCCATTACTAGCAATTATAGATAAATTATTTCTGTTAAGACAGCAAGTATAGAAAACAACAACAAAAATAGGCATTTAGGAGCTCAGTTTATAATAACCGAAATAAACTTGCACATACAGAATACCGGTACAACTATTTCAAGCAGAAGTGAGGCGGCGCCARTTCTGAAGTGCTAGACAAAATCCGTAGGTACCATGCTGGAATTAATGCCGTGCAGACCATGAGCTCTCCCCCTCTTTTCCGTATGAGGGCATAYGCACACCTGGGAATATCTGACGTAGGCGGCTGTGTAAACAGGCCTCATTACGGCAGCAACAAGTCAAAAAGAAACCAACGATGCAGTTAGAGCAGACCGAACCTTGTTTTGGTAGGACCAATACTATTATTTATTTGCTTTCAGTGAACATTTGACAAGCAGAAATATCCACTGGGGAAATGTCTGGGTTTAGAGGTGAAGTTTTCATGTAAAAAGTGTATGAAGGGAATGGTTCCTCCTCCCTAACGGTGGTCAGAAATTGGGGTTCTTGTTTGAATGTTTAAGTGTTTGGAAGAATCCCTGTCCCAAAAAAGGGAAAGACGTTTTCTAATTTTTAGAAAACTAGTGGAAAAAAGCAGGTAAAAAACACAGCCAAAATGGTATGAAGATTAGTCAAAATGGTTCATTCCCATGACGCACCTTCAAAACTTTTGTATTATGGTTAGTTTAAATCTTGAACACGAGGCCCCGTTCAGAACRGGAAGGTGAAACGTGTGAAACCAGGACATTTATGAATCGCTCTGTGCGTCGACCTTTGAGTGAAGAAATCAACTAATCGGATACGTTTCGTTTTGACGAGCTGCAAAAGGGAAAAAAAGAACCTTCCCATCAAGCAACTTTCAACAACTGTGCACCCGAGCGTCTGGCAAAGCCCACGTCCTCGACCGAGCTGCCCATGTGGGGGCTACAGGCAGCGCAGCGCGCACAGCTCCCCCCATGCACCTGCCCGGGATGATGCCGCCAGCCCTCACCTTGAACACCCAGGCAACGCGCRCCAGAAAATCTGATAGAACCTGATGAGAAATAAATTAAGGCTACGGTGCTGAGCAGTTTGAAGGACTGTATTTTAATGTGGTATATTGTTTGTTTTTAATGGAGCTCATACATGGACTTTTCTGTAGGAAGAGCTCTTCTTTTCCAAACCATAGGAAAGAGATCACTGGGTTGCTTCTTAAATTAAAAAAAGTGAGAGTTGTTCATTGTCATTTTCTAATGAACAAAATGTTTCTATTCTGTAGTCTTTGAAAAAACATTTAAGGTAGAGCAGAAGTTTGCAATAAGTGAATGATCTCTAGAGAAATCCCTGTGTCATGTGCAGAACCAGACAGTYAAGGGAAATTGAACGGGTCCTTAGCCAGGTCTCTCCCCACCCACCAAGTACCCGCTAAGTGATTAAGTGCATCGACCAGGTGTAAAGCAAACACAGCCGTGTCACTGGATAAGCACCATGCATCTAACCAGGGGCTCGGGCAAGACGAGAGGCAGGGGAAAGAGCACAAGTCACCACGACATTAACAACTTTTCAATCACCACTACAGGTGTTYGGTTTGAAGGACAGACCCGGCGATGGGAAACGCTACACCATTAACAATCTCCGGAGACCGCGCGTCCTCCCATTACTCTCGGGAAACTCGAGTCAGCAATAATCGCCACACTGAGCACTTGGAAGGTCAGGTCAGGAACGTAGTAACTATGAGAATACATTTAACGAAATCCTGAAAACAAGCTATAACCTCAGTGATCTGCAATAGCAGGGACAGGCTGAAGAAAAGGAGAGGTGCTTTTGCCTTCCAGATTCCCTGCTTACGAAGCAACGCTCTCGTTACTTACTCGTGGACAGCAGTTCTTACACTGCAAGCAACCGCCAGAGCTACAGGCCAAGATTCTTCAAGTACCAGAGCCTAACACTACGTACATTAAATGAAATATATGAATCTACATGACCTCTAAAATAGGAATTTTCCATAGCATCATATTAATAAAGGGCAATAAAAGTATATCCTAAAGGAACAAATGCATTAATATTCCAAAGATACATCAGCCTTGGACTTGTCTTCACTTGCATGGGAATTTCTCAGAACAGGACACCAAACGGGTGCATAAAGGAGCATTATCAAGTATTCATACAGCACTGACAGAACTCCACTGCTACACAGAATCCAGTACAAATAGTGCCAAGATGTTAGTGTGATCTAAGAAGATAAAAATGATGACATTGTATTTTTTTAATAGAAGTCAGAAATTATACTGACAGTAATCCTGCACCATAACTGTAATATCACTGAGTTGGTAAGTGGGAGTCATATACAATGAAGGAATGTACACTGCTGCAAGGAAGGATAATTCAACATTAGGAAAGTCAGTAGAAGGAATGATTGAACAACTTGTTCTACATTTTGGTTACCCCATCTGCAATCTTTTCTTTACAGAATATGAAATGTTAACAGAGGGATGAACTGAAGATTTATGAATCCAATACTTGTACTGAATATACCAGGCTGTTTATCCTCAGATTCAATCAGTCTCTGCAAACTTACGGTAAGCAAAGTCACGGGAGTAAGCAGAGCCTCAGCTCCATTACGATTTCCCGAAATCAATGAGCTCCAACACAAACGTGTGCCCACAGCATAGCAAACAGCYGCCTCCCCGCAGCGCTGCTGTTCTTCCCTGATAGAGATCTGACGTGGCAACGGATAGCGCAGACCCAAAGCGACTGCTGCTCAGCTTTGTTTCATTTGTTCCCTTTTTCAAGTGATAACACCATAAAATTCTGTATTATTTTTAGCTGCTAGAACAGGTGGCATACGGAGAAAAGTAATACTTTATTCGTATGAATATGTGGTCCCATTCCACAATATTCTTCACGTCGTATCAATGGAATGTACAATTAGCTGATTCTGAATAAACTGTGCTGTTTTATCACCTGAACGGCCTGCTACACAGCTCCACACTGGTACCCTAAAGATACCTGAGCAGAGCAGTGGGGATTCCTTACCAAGATATTTTAAATGTCTGAATGGGTGAGTTTGTCATGGAAAAACACAGACCTCTTCAGAAGGCGAGGCCTGGGCTGGGATTCTGAACGTGCCTGAATTCATTTTGTAGACTCGTGGCTTTCCATCTCCCCATAGGTCTTCAAAAAGACCACAGAGAAGGTGCCYGTTCAGAGCTGCCCCGTCAGTACAAGCGCCCCGGGATCGCAGTGGAACACCACCTGGAGGCTCTGGCCGTTTCCAGCACCTCCTTCCACCAGCTATAAACGCAACGCTCTGCTGGAGCTGCCCGGCGGCCTCGGCACCCCGGCTTCGCTGGAACTGAGGCCACTCTTCCTCATCGCTGGATTTTTCAGCGGCAACAACCGACTGAATGCAAAGYCTCTTGTTTGAAAATCCTTTAGGACTACATTAATACGCTCAGCTAATACAAATTACATTAAGAAGTATTKTCATCCCTGCTCACATCTGTGTTGTGTTACTGCTTTATCGTTACGCTTTACTAACTCTCCTGAGACAACTGCCCACCTYGGTTCCAGTGAGTCACCATCCAGGTGGGCGGCGTAGTCTGACTAGGTGACTTTGGCCAAATACTGCTTTTAAATACTTATGCACAGCTGGAAAGAGACACTATCTTTAACAGACATTTAATTTTGGTTTTCTTCTATGGCCGTTACTTTTCTTTCCATTCTAATCTTCTGCTTCTTGTAACAGACAGTGTGGGACTTTACTCTTGCTCTTGATTAGCATTACTGCATTTCAGCTGGTATATCTCTAACAAGTAGTTCTGGAAGCCACCAGAATAATGAAGATTGGTTTTACAGGGCTTCGCATCTTATGGTTAGATTTTATGGTGTCTAATAAGCCGCAGCTTTAACTGCAGCTGGAGCACTTACAGCTGCCTTCTCCCCGGTGGATCCTCGGAAGCCCAGGCTCGAGGGAAGTGCAGAAGCAGGCTTCCTCCTCCTCCCTGATGGCCCATTTAACGTAAACTATAGAAATCTAATATCTTTTGAGACTTCCCATGAAATTTGGCCAAAAATAAGTGACAAGTTCAAAACATATGGAAGAAGGTGAAGACAGATAAACAGTGAAATTGCATAAACCTGTTTCTTTGAGAAACAAAGCTGCAGGAAGACATAAATTACCATTTAATACAGCCAGATCTCAGTGAGTAAAAGCACTGCAATTACAGTAAGTCAATTGAGCTTGCAGTGTATCAACCTTAAGATAAGAAAGCAGTTTAACTAATAGATAAAAGCAGCTGTTGTAAAGGATTGTAAACAAACACCATTACAGCATCTTAACTGATCTTAGAAGCAATGGGAAGAATATGCTAAATAAGCAACGACAGGCATAGTACTGACTTGTGACGGCGATCATATAAAGGAATATCTTGGGGAAAATTTACTTGCAGCTGTCTGATCCCTCTTGCTGTGCTCTGGACTGATCGCTTGCAATAATGTCTAATAGCGGGTGCTATCCCTATCCTTCCTGTGGTCTTGCACTACAGTCTTGGGAATCAAACCGAACACAATTTTAGTGCTGTGACTCCTGGACACCAATAAAGGCAGTAGCATTGGTCAGAATATGTATGTTTTAACTGATGCTCACGTAACAAGATGCAAAGCCAAACGAAATAGTTTGATCTTTCATCCCTTTCTATTGTGGCACCAGCGAAATTCTTTTCCAGCCTGTGAATAGGAGAAGGGATGAGGTTTGCAGCAACGGAGCATGGATTAAACAAAAGAGAACTAAAAAACAGAAGAAAATTCTAAGGAGAAAAGAAATTAAAACACTTAATTGCTGCAAAGAAATACACAAAAGCAAACAGAACTCTATAAAAATATATTATATGCCTACTGCCACAGGGGACAAGCCAAAGGCTATTTAGATGCCAAACATAAAATAAATTGTGCTCCTAGAATTAGATGCAGACTGATTTTGCACATTCACACCGCAGCTCAGCACTCAGATGAATGCATTACAAAGAATACAAGGCATATAATGTTTGTCACCATTTCTCATTTCCTGCTTCCATCTGTTCAGACCCGGTTGAAATCTGCTACTGTACATTATACAACCTCTTTTCTCTGGGCCTATCTGGTTATTACCATAAAAGGTGAGTACTAAAAAGGCTAATGTTAAAAGTGCTGCCAGTATTTTGTACACAAAGAAGTACAGTGCCATTTTTGTAATACTGTAGGGTTTAGAGATAAGCAAAATGCCTAGCAAAATTAAAACAAAAATAAAGGAGGAAAAAAAACATGCTTCACAATCTGCTTCGAAGGCTGTTACATGCTACCAAAGCCGTGGCTCTCTTTAGCAATAAAACCCAAATGAATCTACAGCTCGCTTCACCAAGAGAAAAATGAAGCATCACAGGAGAGAAAAATGTGCACAGTCTGCCGTTTCACTTAGGATCCTTCAAACATGGAATTTAAATTAGACTGCAATTTTAATTACATAAGTAACTCACTGCAAATATTAGCTAGATGATTTATTAAAATAAAAGCCATCAATATTATCTCTATTACAAATGGGGAAATGACATGGGTAAGTGTATTCTGTTAGTTTCTTTAACTCTTTGGGAGGACCCACATTTTATAAAACTTCTTAAACTGCTGGATATTGCAACTAAGTCTTCCTCAGACATCTGCACGGAGTTAAAAAGAAACAGCTTTAACAGTAGGTTAAACCGTGATATTATGAGCTCTCAACCACACACATACAAGTTGTCAACCACCACCRGAAAGACGAGAAATTGGAGCGCACCCTTCCACGTGAGCGCGCTGAGCGCCTAGCTCTGTTTCCATGATTCATGCTGTTGGCAACTGATTACTCCCTTATTATCCAGTTTGGAATTAAGAAAGTCAACGAGTCCATATATAAATGATAGCAAACTCAAAGTTTGAATCACGAACAATGGGTTATATTATCTAAATATTTGCTTTCAAACCCTTTTATTAATTTCTATTTCTTCACTAATCATTTTTGATCCATACAAGATGGCAGTATTTTAAAAGGATACAAGTAAAGCAATTAAATATTTCATGCAGTAAAAGGTATAGCTTTTGTTGATTATCATAACTGGTTCCTCTGGTTTTAAAATTTATAAATGTTTAGTTTCTTCAAAGACCTGGTCAGGCTAAACACGGAGAAGGCTGCA
Source organism: Apteryx rowi (assembly GCF_003343035.1). Classification (NCBI taxonomy): domain Eukaryota; kingdom Metazoa; phylum Chordata; class Aves; order Apterygiformes; family Apterygidae; genus Apteryx; species Apteryx rowi. Next base: position 2,709,965 of record NW_020450529.1, on the reverse strand, counting down.
GCAATATGACTATGCCACAGTAGGATAAATTCCAAACAGCTCTGCTAGGAGCGTTTTCACTAGAACAGTTACCAAAAAAGTCTGACAGAATAATGAAGAAATAATAAAAATTTAATGGTTTGATAGGGATAACGTGGATTAACTAGGAAAACAGATACAGAACAGCTGGATATGTGAAAACAACATATTTGATGATCAACTACAAAACAGCCTTGAAGTTCCCATCTACAAAAATTGTTGAGTAACAGATCAGTCCTAAACAGTGCTGCTCTGGAAGTTCATCCAAGAGGTTCCTGTCAATACCCTTATGTTTACAGTAACAGTGCTCAGCATACTCCATGAAAACATTCTGTACTGGTCACGTTATTAATAAATGAACAGCTACATGTGGCAAGAATCACAGAAACTATTAATAATTAACTCTCTTAAACTATTAATATTCAGTTGCCACATCCGCCTCCTTTTTTCGCATTTGTATTTTTATTAATTTATTTATTTTTAGGCAGTACAAGGAAAACTTGTAGCGCTCTCCAATACTTTTGTAGCAGGAAAAGAATAGCCAAGCAAGACGTTCTTTTGTATTTTTTCCGCACTACAAGACAGATCAGTTAGTATCCAGGTACTCATAAGAAAAACAAAATGAAACAAAAAACGCTTTATATTCTACTTTCTAAGGAGGTATAATATTATGTTTTGTTGCAATACTTAAAAAAAGTCTGGTATGCGTTTTTCCTAGGCAGTCAGTTGTTTATTGTTAATTTTTGTTTGCATCTGCAGGAATATCATAATATCGTCATTTATTTCTGCAGGAATACCGTCTAAATATTGTTATAACCTTTCTCCCTCCGAACCCAAACTGTTACAGATGGCTGACTGGCTTTAAAATGTTTCCTTTTCAAACGTGGGGAAAAGGAAAGCTGATGGAGGCTTCCATGTCCCCTTTTTGAAAGCCACACAATGAGAGTTTTAAGTGTTACTGCAGAAAATATCAAAAGCCTTGTTCTAAGCCATTCTAGAGAAACATCTGCACATTCTCACCACTGAAGAGAAGCACTAAAATTTTATAAGGTTTAAATAAACAAGGCTAGTAGCTAATACTAAAAGTTGGCATTTTACCAACCGCCAAAAGCAGATCAATAAATAACCAACCATCTTAAATTAAGGAGAAAAGGCTTAGCGAAGTATTATCAGTAACCTGAAATACAGGGAAAGGACATGGGAGTTAAACTGTGCTACGCAAACGTTTTTAAAGTGGAAAGTAAGTTTTTTTGTTTACCCGGTGTAAGCAGCTTCTTTTGGTGCCCCGGAAGACGACAAGTAGTACTCACCCTGCCCCCTGGGACCAAGTCTGCCTTAGGAAGTCCTCAAACGACAAGCTGCTGAAGGCTGCGAGGGTATTTGGAGGAAACAGCAGTAGGTGCTTGCCCTGATGTGTGTTTCTTGGTGGCCACTCCTGGCCACTGCTGGAGACACGTCGCTGCGCTGGACGACCCTTGCACGTGACCCAGCTGTTTGGGGGAGGACACTGTCGCTCCCAAAAGCTATCTACACTTAGCTGGATGGGGGTGAAATAAGGAGGAAGCTCAGATGAGCAGATCTGTCCCTACCCTACGAGCCAGGGGCCCATTGCCAGTTCTCCAATCCTCGCCTCGCTCCTGCTTKCCTCCCGTCCCAGCCGGCTGACACTCATGCGGCCGCACGGTCTTGGCTGCTTACGACGACTCTGCGATAGGCGGGTAGGAAATCGGAGCAAACGAAGGTGCTCCTGCTGGTTGYGCTGAGCTCGCTGCTAGCGAGCACGGCGACAGCGATGTTGGGGGGCAAGTGCTGTCTAGGTAGCAGCCTGCTACGGAAATGCAATGAGAATAAAAGGACCTGGGCTACGTAAGCGTAAGGATCTCCCACCTATTTATTTTTAATAAATATTACCCCAAAAAACTAGTAAAATTTTAAATAAATAAAGCAATTGACGAGTACTGCAAACAAATTATATCTCAGCTGGCATACATGTGGAAAAATCAGTGCAAACTACTTTTTGCATCCGCTCTAAAGACCACCATAAAATTGTGACATATTGCAAAGGAATCTCTCCCTTTGAAAACCTATAAAAAGTGGCTGCACTTTAAAGGCATAGCTTTGTTTTGTTTCTTCATATTGCTGAATCTGACTGTATTGTGTGTTGCACTGTCCCAACATTGATGCTATTTTTTTTTTTTAAGCCAGGTATTTCTAAAGTACTTTACAATGCAATCTGTAGAAGGTCAAGTACAGAAGTTATTTATAACACTGAACCACGACTGTTTGATGTTCTCACCTCAGTATGTTGCTGCCAATGCTTCACCTCACACTGAGTTGCTCTTTCCAGCAATTTATGACCCCAAAGGAGAAATGGCTCATTCCTCTGTTATTTGAAAAACAGTATCACGTAAAGGTCTAACAGTCATTAGGTCAATGATCCCAAAGAATAGGACAGGAGGGAGCTGGAAAACTCATCTCAGCCATGCAGAAGCGATAAGGAAACAAGTGATTCATTGATATTTCTTCTCCTCTATTCAAAAGCTTTACTATCTGTTTTTGCAGACTGAAAAGTCACTTGTTAAAGGTGTCATCTTTTTCTACCTCTAACCATCCTTGTATTTAGACTCTTTTTCAGAGAACTTTTCAGATTTAAAAACCTGTGCAGACTGAGGCCCAAGAGTAACTTCATACATAAAAGTAACAGGAAGAAGCATTACTAAGGAGTAACTCAAGCGGTTGAGTCTTACTTAGCTGTTACAAAGATGCTGCTGTGCAGAAAGCACCATAAATAACACAATTGCAATGATTTCTTTCTTCCTCGAGTGCAATTACTGTGAATAGTAATTCTGGAATTCAAGGATTTTCCATAGAGGAACTACTCGGTGTGCAGGCTAGCTCTGCACGAAGAGAGACGGACCAGGCAGCAAGCTCAGCACGRTCGCTGGGCCGTAACTGTGCGATGAGGAGCTGGGGCCCCACCACCCGCACCCAGGCTTGTGCTCAGCCTCRTCGGCCACTGCCTGCCGACAGCAGGAGCCCAAGGCTGCAACGGGAGCGCGGCGTCACGGCGCACACGGCATGGGGTTGCAAGCGCCTCTCGATGCGTGAGCTGGAGCCCCTGACTGGCCCTGCCAGAGCTGCTGGGAGGGCTGCAGAAGGACAGAGYGACGGACGGGAGCAGGGAAGCACCAAGAGGAGACGGCAGCAGCGACACGTGCTCCGGATCGGCCACGACCCTCCGCTCTGCGCGGCGCCCAGGGTCGCGAGCGGGCAAGGCGAGGAAGGCTGCTCGCCCTGCCRGCCTCTGCGCCCAGGCGACACGACGCATAGCCAGGCGGACGGAAGAGGGATGTGACTGATGGTCACGTGCAACGTACGCTCTCGTACATTCAGCGAGGAAATCCCTGTTATTACTCTGAGTTGCTATTTATAGAAGAAAAGAAACCCAAGGACTCAATTTGAAGGAACTGTGGAAGTGCTGGATAAGGAGAATCTCAAATAACTTCCTATTTCCTTAGCAATAACATGACACTAAAATAGACTTCCTTTTCCAGGCTTTTAACTAGCAGACTTCCAAGACGTACAGCTAACAGCAATATCCGGAGAGGACCATAATGCGAGTGCCAAGGAAGAATACATAGGGTGGAAATGAGACTACCAATCCRTCCAAACATCAAATAAAATTGCAACACTCAAGCCTGAAAAAAATCCCAATAGAAACTCGGGCAGCAGGATGTGAACGTATCGGGTGATGACCAGGTATCTGTAAAAAGCCTGTACGCCAAAACTGCTGTAACAACTATTACCTGCGCTGCTAGGGTGTTTGAATGTTAAAATATTGCAGTGTAGAACATACAGTATTATGCTGTGAATGTTTTTGCTTTGTTTGTTTTTAATTCACGAGTAAAACCTTTTCATGAGGGGAGGCTGTTCAAGCAGGTTGCATGCCATAAGATATTTTCAGAAAAACCTACTTCTCTTGCTTTCTAGTGGACTCTGCACAAGCACCTGTACGTTCTCAAATTCCACTGTAACAGAAATGCARCCATCCCCGAGCAAGTTTGACACACACAACCTTCAGTCTATACTGCACTCTTTAATATTCAGAGTGAGAAATCAGGAGTGCTTCTGGGAAGACTGAAAACCATTTGGCCCAGCATGGGACAATCCTTTTACTACTCCATACTCCCTGCCATGCTGACTAATTAGTTTTTGGATGACCCAAGTGTTTTTGTCACAACAACCTTAACTACTATGCTATTCCATGCTTTTTTAATTATCTGGAACAAAACAAAACAAAAAAGCAAGAGAATTGCCCTGAAATACACAGTGAAAATAGGGAATGAAGTTGCACATGATGTAGTGACCATGAGGCCCTTAAGRAGCAGCAGATCAGAAAGGGCATAAAATGTTTATTGGAGTAAAAAGTTCTTTAAAACAGACAGACATACAAAAGGATGGATACCAGACCGGGGGGGCAGGGGGAGATTGCAGCAAAGAGCATGGGGAAAGAAGTTCTTCAATAACCAAAGAAGATACCAGCATTGACTCTGAACCCACCTGCAAGACCCTGTTGGAGCTAAGAAGCTGGATGTCAAGGTAATGCAACGTTTCGCAGGGGAGCAGGCGGTGGGACTGTGCCCGGTTCCACCTTAGGTAAGGTGACCRCTCTCAAATTTCTAACATCACACCTCGACCAGAATGCTTGTTAGATTTACAGGCCTCTAATACACCAGGTATTATTTTACTTAATTAGGAAACAGGCCAACTACTTCCTTCCGAGATTCCAGTCACACCTTGTTACAGACACTTATTCCTCCTAAAGGAAACGGCGGAAAGGGGAACAGACAGCTCAGAAGGGAACATACCTTTAGTGTTTGGTTAGGTAACTGAGGTTGAAACATCCAGAAAATTCTACGTTTTCCAGAAGGAAAAACTCCAGTTTTTACATGCATCCTTACATCAACAGTAAATTCCTCAAAATAAAGACTTTCATTACTTACGAATGCAACATCCCATCAGTCTCGATCTAGTTACAGAAAACCCCTGCCTGCTGACAAACAAAAATAACTGCCTTGTTTCTGGTAGGGATCAGCCTCCTGTCTACTTGTCAGCTATCGCCTAGAGATATGTACAGGAACGCGTAGCAAAATTATAAAGATACTGCTGTATAATTCAGAAAACAGAAGGATATTACAGAAATCAGGTAAAAACCTCCTGAATTCTCAGGTCAGCCTAAAGATCTTTCACCCCAAACTAAAAATTTCAAATTTATCAAATACAGGAACAGAATCTGAATACCCAATCCTTTCTGTAGAGCGGATCTGTTGCGCACCTGCAATATAATGTGGTGTTTTGTCACAAACCTCAGAGAGACATGAAGCGTTTGTGTGAGAAGGAGAACGCACCAAGTAAATGGAACTCAGAGGAGCTGAGGGAGGTCTATTTGCTTTCTTTCTAAATCAGCCTTTTAGCAGTGGCATGGAAGACATAAGACACTAAGTATGTATTACTTTACTTTGTGAAAAGTAGGCTCAGGATTAATGATTAAACTAATAGCAAAGAATAAGCAGTGAAAACACTTGACAGATACCGACACACCCACTGGGTACTGAAGGAAGCGGCCCAGAAAAAAACCCCTAACGTTCCAGTTACTGAAGCACCAACACACAAGAAGGGTACCGTCCTCCAGCGATCCAGAAAGCAAGGGTCTATAAACTGACATAGAGCTGAGACTACTGCACGGATAAGAGGGCTCCTAAGCTCACCAAATACACCCRCAAAACCAAACCAGGTTTGCAGCTAGAATTACAGGACTGGTAAGAAGCAGCGTTATTTCCTGAGTTTTAGATTTCTCTTTTTTGTATTCTTTAATATAATTTGATATAATAAACCGAGAGTCATAATTCATGACACTGATTTACTAGTGATATAAGTAATTATATTTCTCATTTATTTAGYAATAATTACATATGTTTATTTCTTCCGTATAGAAATCTGACTGACCATAATGGACCAATTGCTCTAAAGAGTAGTGGTGTAGGCAAGAGAAAGGTCAATGTTATATAATACACCAGCAAATAGACTAAGAACTTGGAGTCTTCAAAGAAGTTGCTTTAAAAGGGTTTAATCTTGAGGCTTTCTCTTGAAAAACAGAAAAGTAAATACAAAGTCCAGATATAAAGAATAATAAAGAATAGAGTAGTAGAGTAGGTTGAACAGGAAGGTGAAAGCAAAGCAGGAATAAATTCAGATTTTTCTTCAAACACTGTGTCAGCATTATATGAACAATAACCTATCTTTAACCAAAATACCAAATATTCTTTACCAGAACCCCTGTGATCTGACTCAAGACAGTATTTTGCCATGATGTCAGAGATGCTGAAAAGCAACTTGGACAAAAAGCTGAATGACAAGATGCCGCAGCCTGCATCAGCTGCACGACTACATGGGTAAAACAGATTTTAGTTCATGTACAAGTATGACAACAGAGCAAACCACCATCGTCATCTCTACATCACGCAAAGATCACGAAGGTCACTTCCATCCAAAGCAGCAAAGGGAGGTACGTGCTGCGGGCCGAAGGGGGGTGTCCTGTGACGCAGCATGAGAAGAACAGGCCATTGTAAAGATGCAGCACAAACCACCAATTTTCATTTTGTTGCTTTCTGGATTTTACTTTAGGCCCAACGTTATCTTAATGTTCTCCCTGAGTCCCGTAATTAAATTCACTAATCCCCAGTCTTAAGGCATCAGCAAGTTAAGCTAATTTAAAGAAGTTAGTACCTGAGCTCCTCACATCCTTTTTTTTCCCCTTTACAAAGAAACCAAGTATTGAACCTTTCCCTCAAAAAGTGGGTATTTTTGTCTCTGCTTCAACCCCTCCTTCTTCCCTGTCCTCATTCCATATTTTAGGGGCTAGGAAGGAGGCTAATTATATTAGTTCACGAAGATTTAGATATATCTGGATCCTTAACCAAACTACAGAAATATATCTCACAGTATCCTCCTTACGCAGTTGCTTGACATTCCCAAACTGCCATTTACGCTGTATTTGCAAACTYACACGATCTGTTTAACATCCCTTATTTAGTTTCAGGGTGCTAGGATTCCTGAGAGTAATACCTGAAAAATCAGCACGTCASTCGTACCTTCTAATACGGTGATCCCGGCAGGCATCACGAGCTAAGTGGGATCAGGTAGTCATGAATCTATGCACTGCAGACAAACACAATTACTAGATAAAGATCTCATGGAAACATGAGTAGCTGGAAAAATAAATTTAGCCTATTATCTCCAAAGAAATCACCTAAGCTTCTCCATCACTTCAAAGCAGTGTTCATAGGTCATCCTTTTAATTATACAGAGAACATTTCCCCAAATATTTCCAGTTATACAATCTTCCAACAGCCTTTTCTATCTGCAGTGCTAACCATCTTGTGGCCCAATTTTAGGTTTGGCAATTACTTGTTCCCTGCTTTAAATTTCTTCTTGCAGTTCCAACTAACACAGCCTCATTTGCTTCTTGTCCAAAACTATGGCATCTGTTTGTACAACTTCTTCAGCTGCCCTCAGCCATGAGATTAACTGACGTGCAACTACAATGTATTAGAAAGCAGTGCTGCGGCACGTAGGCAGAAAGATACCTGCAGCGGCCATCACCATCTCCAGTAATGTGACCACGTGGGTGTTGTTTCAGACAGTCTGCACACGCACGAGATGCAGGTTRATGCATTCAGGTTGCTATTAAGGTACCAAATGCAACAGTTTGGCATGTGAGACTGAATGCTGCAAGCTCTGTTTTTCCTGTAGACTGGCAAAAAGTTATTAAATGTGATCTAAAAGGCTCATCTTTAGTATTTATGAAATCTCTAACCTATGTCCAAAATTTCAATAGCTACTGTTTCACTAACAATGCAATGTTAAAAAAAAATCTTATTCAAAGCCATACTTTCATTAACCTTCATATCTCATGATTTTCTGACAAAGCTTTTAATTAAATGTATCACTTCCCAAGTGGATTTCTTCTCAAAACACTTGTCAGATGCAGCACAATTACAGTTACTGTCGCTCTATTCTCCTCCAAATGCTTCTAAACCAATGCAAATCCCAGGAACACAATGTGAGTAAAATGAATAAATACAGATCTTCTTTCCTACACTTATCTTATTAAACTCCAATTAAGGAATGAAGACCTTTCCTTTGGTCAAGTAACTCACCCCTTGGCCTCAAGCCTCCTAAATACACTGAACTATTAAGTTCATCTAATAACATCTGACCAGATTTTAATTTTTCTTTAGAAACAGTTCATGAAGTACAGCTTCGAAGTCTGACATGCGCCTTACTGTAGTCATTTCTTCAGATGAACAGCAAGCTTGGGATCAGAGACAATGCTTTCAGGACATCCACGTTTTGTGCCCCCAACCTCAAATGGCATCTGCTACTATCTGGCAAAGTATGGTACCACAAGAGGTAAGAGCCCCCAGCTAGCACCAGTTTCTTTTTCAGATGACAGGTCAGTATTATGAACCTGAACATCCCTGTTTTAAGCATCACTGATGAGGTATCTCAAGACTCTGTATGCACAAAGCAAACTAAGTAGGCAGAGCAGGCTCTGAGATGTCTGTTAGCCACGTCCTGACCTCAACRCAGCAAACCAAGCACCACAGATGCGGAAGGGCTGCATTAACTTGCAATTATTCTGCATTCACAGAGACAGACCACTTCATTCTGTGCGAGAAGCTATACATATATTAACAAACGAGTGATATATGACATTCCCATACAGAACAACTCATGAGAAACTTGGTCTGAGGTGGCAAACTTAAAGCCCACATGGGAAGCCATCACTGTGATGACGTATAGTTTCAAAAAGAGTTATCTGAAATGCACCAGGGCAAAGTAAAAAGAGTAAAACCTATCATGTGCATTTCCTTCTTGAAGAAATGGGGAACGATTCCACGTGAGGGACACCGAAATCTCAGCATATCCTATTATTCAGAAGGTTTTTCAAYGTTCTGTGGAGGCTGCTCCCATATGCCCAAATCAGGCCCATTTTAGCTATCTGACCAACATGCTAGATGACTGGTCATTGCTTTCAGCTGAGAAGGCAAGCTCTTCTCCAAGTCCTGAGTTGGCCTATACCTAATATCTCTTCAAATGAAGGTTACTAGCAATAAATAACACAAAAACATTTACAGCGGAACTAAGTGTAGTCCAAGTCAGTATTGAGGAGGGTTAGCAGATCTGAAAGAAAAAAAGATACTTATTTATTCTTGGTAGAACAGCTCTGGCTCTGTAACACATTTGCCTGCTGATTTTTTTTGAGTGCCAAATCCACAGCTAATGTATCTGTCTAGATGAAACCAAAATGATGGATTGCAAAATTTAAACACACCTAGCTATGTAAATATATTAAAATCAGACCTTAGTGACTACTATCTTAATTCATGTCTTAGTAAAACAAAATGTGCAAAGTTAACTCTAGGGGTTTGCTCCTGTTTCATCTGACGAACAACAATTCTGCCATTCATTTCAATGACAGCAAGATCGCTCCCTCGTTATTCATCAAGCGTATTTCTTCTCCAAGCGAGAGGGTGGGTGGAGGAACCGCAGGCAGTATCTGAATGCATCAACATATTTTTTACTGCCATAGCAAATAACAACTAGCAGAACCAGAAGCAGAAAGTGATCCATTTATCACTCTAAAAGATGACAGTGCTTGTTAAACTTCAGCTTATCCTGCCAAACTTTTTTTATGTTAAACTTTTAAAAGGTAGTTAAGAAACTGCAGAAAAATAATGGTCTTTTTCTTGTTTATTCCCTAATTGCACATGCATTGAGGCAAATTTAAAATAGTGTACCTTAGAACTTACATTTTAATGATGCTTTTACTGTGGTCTGAGTGCTAATGCCCTCATTTTTATTACTTATTACTGCCTTTTAGTGATTGCTCAAAAAAAAATCTCTTGTTAAGAAATGCTTATAGGGCATTGTAATTATATATTGTACATATTAAAGTTACAGTTAAAGCAGCCAAGAATTTAGTTTATGAAAAATATATTTATTGTGTATTACAATTTCCTTGTTACAGTCTCTTATTAATGTACACGGCACTTAAAGTCTTGGCAAAAACCTTTTGAATATGTGCTAGTATAAATGCATTTTCCATTTAAATAAAAAGTGGTAAATCAATATAAAATGATGCTTTGCAGTTTTCCTAATTTGGTATACATATGCCTCCTTTTTATGCATGCAATACCAACAGCATTCCTTCTTGCCTACTGTCCTAGCAGYAATTAAGTAAAAAGAGTTAAATTTAATGTTATTTGAAAAATAGGTTTTCAATTGTAGGTTCATTTGTATTTGTATCTTGCTTTCCAACAGCTGCCAAGGGGAAACAGGGTAACAAATTTAGCCTCCTGTTCTCTTCATAGCTATATAGTTACCCTCCTAACCAGGTTTTTCCAGGCCCATATAAAGTGAATATCCCCTTCCCTTGCATCAGCACAGGCAGCAACTTCTATAAAAGCAGTACAGGACTTGCCTATTTTCCCAGAAACTTCATGGGAACAGATGCAGAAGATTCTTCAGAATAAATAACTAAATTCAGCATTCTGGTATGAGAGGAGTAAGGAACCGGCACTCAAAGATAAGYTACATACTAAGTGCCAGTGCAATGCTTCCTGAGTGCTAGCCTGACCCCAACATAATCAGCATATCAACAGAGACTGAACTTCTGGGTCCTTCTGTTCCTTTAAATTCTGAAAATGCAAGATTCTACTACTTGAAATAAAGGAGAGCTTTCTTTCATTAAAGCAATATGCACAGAATTGCAGCATTTGGCTTTCATATAAGCTGCTTATTAAAACACATAAAAATCACCTCCAACGCTCCTCCAGGAAAGGTCAGCAGTGAAGTCAGTCCACCAGTCACTGCTAATCAGCAGGTTTCTCATTCTTCACCCATCCAATAACATTTAGCCACAATTTTTTTCATAACATACCACGTAAATCATGTCAGAAATTTACTACAAACTACAGATATTCACGATTCAAACCTTCACGACATCTGCGGAGGATTAATCTCACCGAATGGTAGCAGTCTACGTTTAGACTAGACAGCAAAACGAAGCCGCGGTGCAGGTGCCTCAGCTGAGGACAGTTACCTCCAGCAGATCTCGGGATCGCATCAGTTGCGATGGGAACATACCTCTGCGTCTCCCTACTGACAGCGGAAACAGCGCGGAAGAGGCATCTAGCCCTCACAGGCTGAGCAGGCAAATTAATTCCACCCATAAGGCCAGAGAAAAATCAAAGCTAGCCTAATTTCAGGTGGAAAAAAGAAAGTCTCTCAAATATAACAGAACTGCTAATGACTTTTGCAGACTAAGAAAAGTTCCAATTGAAAGCACCAATACTGTCTCTTATATTTTTACTGCTATGTATCCAGTAGATATAGTTAATGAAATTAGCATTACAATCTGCTGTAAGATTAGATCATGTGAACCTCGAAAATTTTGTTGGTTATTCTTATTTTCTGTTTCAACTTTGACAGTGTCCAAGCACCATATTGCAATGCACAATGCTTTACCCTGGAGAGAAGGCAGTTATGACCTTTTCAATCTTTTTATTTTTTAAACAGGCTATATCATTTTGCATCTTTCTTCAGGCCTGAGGTTAGTTCAGAAACAAGCCAAAGGCTTCCTAGGACAGGTGAAGCCTATGAAACATTGAAACCAGATTCCACCCACTTCTCACAAAGAGATGACATGACRTGGCAGGTAGGTCCCCTTACCCTTCTTTCTTGACAGCTCTTTCCCAGGACAAGAAAAATGATGCAAAGTTTTCAACCTGGCAAGATAGATTCTATTTAATTTCCTACAAATAAAAATCATCCTTTTTGGTAAAAACTTTTAAAGCATAAGTTTGTTGGTTTTTTTTTAAGCACATTTCTCATATAACTACTGTGCAGGACAGATATAAGGTAGGTATAACTTAATCAGATCTGCAGAAATTACTCCTATAAAATATTCTCAAAGGCTCCGAAACATTTATAAATATAAGCGCCATATAAAAACAACAAAGAAGCATTAATTGTAGTGGGATAAATTTGAATACGGATCTATTTACATAGGTCCAACACAACATTCCTACCATGCAAGTTTTGTGCTGTCTTAAGGCTTCAACCAGCTCAAAAGAGTCATGTAACAGGCTCAAATAACAAGTCCCAAAACTCTAAGAAGAACGCAGTCAAGTAATAAACAATAATTTACCCCTTCTTCACACTTAACTTCACTGGCTTATAATTTGGCTTTCTCAATATAATGTCTCAGCAGGAGAGAGCTAATGACTTTTTCCACCTTAAAATCAGCTGTTCCATGCTGTGCTAGATAAATCTCACTTAGATTTGTGGGGGAAGTCTGAAGTCACGTAAAAAATAAGCCTCTTAGGGCACAAAAAAAAAAGAGAATATTTTAAAACTAAAATTAGTCATACAGTTTAATATTAACTTTCTAGCACCAGTTTCCCCCCCAAGATTAAATCAGAAGTATGTTACCATGAAGTAGCAATATTCAAATTTAGCTTTAGGTAAGCAAGCAAGATGATTTTAAGAAGGAACTAGAATACAAAATGTTACAGCTTTATTTATTCAAAATAATTACATGCAACATACCTCACTCAAGAGAACACTTCCTTTGTTTTTAAAATGTGCAAATCTTCAACACTTGAGACAGTTTTCCCATTTCCAAATTTAATTATAAGTATATACTCCATTAAAATACATCAGAACAGGTGCCCATTAAATCAGAAAATACTCCAGAATTTACTGTCAGCTTTTTATTATTGTGATATTAAAAAGAAATAAAGTGGGTCTGAACACTGAGAAAATTTCCACTAGTGCATTATTATGAATCACTCTGCAAGGTCAGTTATTTACTGGCAGGTGCAGACTATCAAAATGTGAAGATAGTTTTATGCCAATTATATAAATGTCAACACATCTCCAGGAATGAAACCTCTTATCTGGTTTATTTTCCCTAACATTAGTTGCTCCCTTGTGAAGGGAGAGCGCGAGGCAGCCAGCTAAGCAAAGTGAAGAGTGACTGAGATTAGGCTGGCAAGAAACTAGGGAGTTCACAGAGGGACGACTTGCTCTCCTGAGAAAGTCCTGCAGAACTTAGCCGTCATTAAAGCCAGGCACATCCTCCAGGGCCATGCAGTTACACTACACAGAATTCAAAAAAGAAAAGTCTCCTYTGTCCGGGATTTTTTCCCGGGAATCTGCTCAACTGGATGACTTTCAAAGACTAAACATGTGCCTTTCCTAAAAAATATATCCTTTTTGTTTTCTAAATTTTTAAAATGTGGACGATAATAGAAAAGAAATAATGAAAGTAAATGACAGTAATAAACTAGAAATGAAATCCAGGAATTCATTAGCAGAAGTGGTCAAGAAAAAAAAATGCTAACAGATTTTTTTATTTTATTTTTTTTAAATCAAAAAGCAAACAAAGTAGGCTTTAGTACTGAAAACTGTGGAAGAGAGAGACCTGTATATGGAAGACAAACGTTAGTACCAATGTACATCACTGGCAATCAAGATGTTCTAGTCTTATGCTCCAGCGTTGAAACAAAAGGACAAACACTGAAAGACAAAACATTTCCTCGTCTATTAAAATAAATTCTTCCTCTAGGATTTTTGAATATTCAAGGATAACCCTTAGACATGTTTTATTAGTTGGACAAGAGTTACCTAAAGCAAACCTTGGTGCTTTTAACCCCTGAAGTGCAACCACCTCATGGGCGAGTGCTGTCACGAGAATCAACCAGAGCCCTATATTTGGCGTCTTGGCCGCGCCACCCGCTCRGTACCCGAATCCTGCACCACCTGCCTTCTCTCCTTGGGATGCTAGACCTGGTTTTTCAGTGCTTCATGCTAACATTACAATGTGAAATAAATGAAGCCCTGCGGTCACTTTAAGAGTTTACAGGTATGGTGTCCGTTTCTTAAACCCATAACTTTTACGTGAGGGAAGGGGAAAACAAAACAAAACAAAAATACAACTCTTCCTCCACACAACAGATGCATCTAAACATCAATCTAATGCAGTGTTACCCTTACGCATCTTGGAACTAACTACTAGCGCCTCTTCCGAAATCTGTGAAAGAAATCTAACAAGTTATGGAAATTTTCACACAGAAGTTTTTCAACGCGTTAGTTCTTTAATGTAAAAGGAAAAAATTCTTCATTTTTTTTAAAACACAGGAAATGTTAATTCACTATTTTGATTCCCTAGCATAATTATCTATCCCAATGGTTCACGATACTGTCAATGGCTCAAGACTTCCCGTTTCTTTTGGTCATCTAAAATAGTATATACCACCTAGCTCTGCCATTCTTACATCTGCCAGCACTCTATGTGCAGTAATTAAAAAAATTTGTCCTTTTCTGTGCCAAAATTTCAGAGGGACTGAAAAATAAGTTCAGTGTTTGGATCTCGGCCATAATCAGCTTGTATTTATTGGTATCAACAAGATGTTCAGAACAGATGTATAAAGCGCACCGTCTCAGAGATCGATAGCACGCATTATTTGCTGATGCGACACTGCCCCTTTTCCCTGTATACAGACTGAGAGAAGTCATTCGGCACCGTCAGAACCGCAGGAGAGTCACCGGACAGCGCGACGTTTGGCGCCGAGCTGGGCAACGAGACCCTCGCACGACGCATGGCGTGCGTCACTGCAAGGTGACGGAGAAAGCAATAAGGAGCAATGAGAAACTGTGACATGCCTTGCAACACCAAGGGCATGATTGCTTCTAACTGAAGCAAACCTTATTTTTGTGGTTCTAGTTCATCTAGCACAGATGAAAATACTTGSAGCAGTTTGGCTGCTACAAATACTTTCTGCTCAAATTAGAAAGCCTTTCCAGAGATGCACATACAAACAAATGACATTACAGTAAACCCTGACGATGTCTGCCTACAGCACCAATAAGCATGTTTGATGAAAATGAGACAGCTGTACTCACAAAAGAAATTCAGAGATACTCCTTCTCTGAAAAAGGTATACAGCAGTTCAATTTCCCCTCTGCCCAAAGAAGATGCACAAACACAAAAATAAATGCTGCCAACTCAGTCTGATAGAAAATATGCTTCAAAATTAACGTTTTTTTGCCCGTGGACATTTTTCAAGTATCATTACTAGGGGGTCACAAAACGAACGCAGAAGAAGCGRCAGGGCAGGCCAGGGAAGAGGTGCAGCCAGCAGAGCGCCCAGGCGGGTGCCGACGGCGGGACCGAGGCAGCGCGATGCTCCCCGCCACGCGCCCCCCCGCCGGGGGCACCTCYGAGCCCCAGGCGCACCCAGAGCGCTTTGCTCCACATCGCTAGCGCACCCAGCCTCCAAAATCTGGTGCATCTCTCTGTCGGTGCAGKGATAGTTCAAGCCTCTGCGGCAGTCTGTGGTGATGAGCTCCACCGTACAACTACGTGCTGTGAAGAAAAAGTGCTTCCTTTGAGTCCTTTTAAGCCTACTGCCCAATAATTTCACTAAGTAGCCCCTGCGTTTTGCAGGRAATACTACCTCCTTGTTCCTGAGTACGTTATTTTCTATAGAGAAGTATCATATGTATCACGAGCAAAATTTATCATCTCACTGTTCATTCCTTTTCCTGACCAGCTACAAGTACGCGGACCAGAACAAGTCCGGTAATTAATCCGTGCGCGCATGGAAGCCTCCCTCCGTTCAAACAGAGACCTCTAGCCTTACCCTTTGTTTCCTGCACGCTAACAAGCTACTAATCCATTTCACACGTGAATACAATAGCTTTTTTCAAGCGACCTTAGTGAAAGCTCTTTGAAAAATTTAAGTATACTATAGTGGCTGGATCACCTTTTTCCAAAAATCCATKAAGTTCCCCAGAGAAATCTAACTGCTTTGTCAAGCATAACTTCCTTTAAAAAAAAGTCACGTTATCTCTCCCTATTAAATCATATTTATGCATGTGCCTGAAAATTATAATCTTTAGTATATTATCTCAGCGTGCTGGTGTAGAAGCCACACTTGCTTATCTGCAGTTTCCCAGATCACCTCTCCCATGCCTCCACATAAAAAGTACGTCCTTTCATCGCCACAGTCCTGAGGCCGACCGAAATGACAGGTTACTCCATTGCTAGGAGTCCATATTTAAGCTCCTTTCCCACCAAAGAGTCCACCCTCTGCTCCTGTCATTCCGTTACTTCACCRATTGCTCTAACCATCTTCTGTCGCCACATCGGTTTGCGGCAGCTCCCTAGACTCTTCCCCCAGGAAAAGGCGCTGGCAGGGAGCCTCCCTCACCTCTCCCACAGCACATCGCAGGGTAAACGACATATTTAACTCTTCTGCTGGAACGTTACTTTCCTTGACTTGTATTATTGTTTATTATTTATTTATTAGCTATCAAATGCAACAACAGCCTGACTTTAGGAATCATCCTGCTAAAGAACTGGTTTCAGAGTGTTTTTATTATGACTGTAGGTTCACCAGAATCTTTTTGGCTTGTCTTATGGTTTTACATTTAAATTAATCAGAATGTATACGCTTTCTATTTTCCATCTTTTGCTATTACTTCTACTTTAAAGGGTCTCCTTTACTTCAATTTTTAATCATGCTAGCTTTTGGCATCCTTTCCAAGACATTTTGCCTGAAAGCATCTTACTCTCAGCTCTTTCTTTAAAATCCCTTTTAAACAGACTTGGTATGCAAGCAAGCGTGCTTTTGGAAGCGACACGTTTTACTGTGCTGGATTTATTGCTTCTACCAGGAGGTCAAATTTGAATACCTGATGACAAACTTCATGGTGGCATCTTGATTCACGTGCTGTTCACTAKGCAGGATTAACCCAAGAGTTGCTCCGCCTTTTCTGATGAGGTTTTTCATTTTGCTCCAAAGAAACAGAGGTTTATGAAATTTAAAGTCTTTAGTCTCTGCCTTCAGCCCCACAGCCAGCCAATATACCCCTAACTGAAGTCTATTTTCTGCTTTCTATTTTGCAGCTCCTCTAATCTTACTTAGTTTTTCACGGACAGTATGACTATATCATGCAGATACTTCCCAGGATTATAATCCTTGAATTTTTAATTCATAGAATTTTTGCAGCTCCTTTTGATACAATTAATTTACCCTATTTGCCTCTAAGCTGTCTTGAATATATATAGCACTATTTCTCCATAGCATGTCTTATTCTAACATTCTTGCATAATTTTTACCTTGCAATAATACCATCTCTCTAATCATCTTCCCACTTTCTTCAGAGAATACATAAAAGTATATGATGCTTGCCTGAAGAGGCAATTTCATGATACATGATAATTTAATTCAGACTTACCATGCACATAATGCTTCATACCTGAAAACCATGGAGATCATGGTAGACAGACTTTGAAAAAAGGTTTTAGTCTCTCCAGTTCTTTTATTGTACTCATCAATATAATGCCTGTATTCCTAAGGTTGGATTTAAGTAGAATTAATAAAACGGTTTGGTGCACAGAGTGGAAAGACTATACCAAATTTTTGAAGAAGCAAGAAATAGCACCTACGTGAGAACAGAAGGATGCACAGAAAGCAGTTACACAGGGCAGAGGAACCCACAAAGCAGAGCAGATGCAGCCTTTCTAGGTGTGACCCCTTCTGCAGCTAACATGACACAGAAGGTTACTCACCCACCAGTAGATTAAGCTACATGAAATATCATCTGGATCCAAGCTACCCACCAGAGGGAGAAAACAAACAGAAAATGACTTCTCTTGAATTTTCTCCTAAATCAGTTGGAATATTTTTTAAGGCTYAAGAAACTGGGCCAAATTCTTTTAAGCTTAAGGAGCCAAAACCTACTACTGGTAGAGAAAGTTAAAGCCACATAACATGTGACTCCTGAAAATACCCCAGCTATTTCTCATACAGGAGTGATACTGTATACCAAAACCTTCACCATTCTTGCTCACTTTATGATCTTCTATTTTAATTCACTTACATACCCCCTGTGTACTGAGCTTCCAGCCCTGCATGTAGCAAAGAAATATTTTTCATCTCCCTAGTCACAAGAAAAGAAAGGAAGAAGAGAGTCCTTTTCTGACAGTGTGTATATATRTATATATATATATATATAAATTTTTTTTTTTTAATAATCACAGCTGTCATCATCACTGATCAGTAAGTACTGCTGACATTCCGGAGATCACCAGCATAAGCAAAACTGAAGTGATTTTCCTTATTTCTTTCAGAGTTCTCCCTGAAGAAAAGGGCACAAGCTCGTGTTCCCCCTGAGAATATAATCGTGAACGCCCACGAGTTAATGGTGACCCAATTTGGCTGTATTCAGAACAACAGTATAAAGGAACTTAACATAAATGAGACAACAGCAATAAGGTTTATTGAGACTATTCACAAATGTTCATACCTTCACTGACACTTATGACAAGAAGGAGGCTTACTGATTTTCACTTCATAAATCAAATCCGTCACTCTGAATCCCACGGCTTGGGGTGCTGGGAAGAGCAAGAAAGATGATGGAACTCAGTCCCACCAGTGCAACCCCTGCTCCTCTTTTGCAGTGATACCTGTGAAGCAAGTAACTGGGCAAGGACCCTTTTCCTCCAGTGGAGCTCAAGTATTCACTTGCTAAATTCAGGCTAAGTTCCCTTGATTACATAAATCAGTTTGGTATCTGTAGATGATACAGACTATTTTCAAAAACAAACAGCTGTTCTGAAATCTGGTTCACAAACCATGGGTTTAGAGAACTGGGGGCACAGCCCGTGAAGGGGTTCTGCTACCCTGTCTGGAAGCACAACACTAAGCACACCCCTGGCCCGAACTCAACAACAAACCGTCCAAAGTCCAGACTCAAACTAGCACCGAAGACCCACCTCTAGTGACAAAGTGTTCACCTACATGTTTACAGACAAGTTTCAGCCCACTACAAATAGGGAACTTAAAATGCACTCAAGAAACCTCATTAACTCTACAGCCAAAAATATGCTGCTGTAATCTCATCAGCATGAAGGTGCAAGTGTCTGTTTGGTGTAAAACTCCTCCAGACACTAAAATAAAATATTTCCTCAGCTGAAGTTTCTTTATATCCCCTGGGTCATTCTCTCAGAGTTAACAGTGTCCCGTAAATCTGACTTAACTACGTTGCATAAATCTAACTTTTCAGTGACAAAAGCTTACATAAACGGATGATAAAATTGTCTCAATTCCCCCACTGGGGGCTGGAACTAAATGAGAGACAGATTTAGGATTTCAGATGAACTCTGAATACTTATAGGCTCTTCTAAAGAGGGTCTGGGATTAAAAAATGGTGTTGTTTTACCTCGGGCTGCCATATTTCTGTCTCAGGACAGAAATATGTACATACGCACTGTGCTCATGCAAAGTCTCCCCGTGCTTCCAGGAGGCTGCAGATTTACGGCACAGGCACAACACAGCGCACACATGTACCTGGAGCTCTCGGAGTGGGCCTTCCTGCAGACAAAATTTTTTACAAGGGAATTAAAGTAATACCAAGAGAAACACTGATGCATATCCGGTTCCTTTAAGAACACAGCCTCCGAGCAGAGGTCATGTGCAGAACAGTGCTGTTTTGGTTTGCTGGATGTTTTAAAACTTAATATAAATGAGTAGCAGCAGATCAAAAAAATTCAAATTTTCTCCAGCTGCAATTCTTGTTAAGACTGAACAAGAATTGTTATCCTGTCAAAACCAAAACATTTTTCCCAGAGGCAGTTTTAACCACATTCCTGTAAAAGCTGGGAAACTGCAAATCTAGATCCTAAGTGTAATCCACACTATCATCAAAACCAACGACACTGTGGCAGTTCTCTCTCCTTTACGTCTCACAGCGCAGTGGTGACAAGAGCCCCTCATTCCCCTCTACCTGGGCCAACAGGGATGCTTCCCCACAAGAAGATCATCGCAGCCAAGACTTTGCCCACCCCACGCGGGGGGAACAGAGGAAAGCCTCCCTCCCCCCCCAAATCCCCTGGTCCGTTCGTTCATTTTTACTTGCAATTGTTGATCTGACGTTACTTCCAAGATGAACTCCAGAATATCTGAGAGGAAGACCTTGTTCTGTTTCTCCTACTGAAGCTGTTCTTTTTTGCATAAATAAATATTCAGGAGAGCCAGAATTAGAATTCAGGTGTCTTTTTCTCGCTCTGTCCATCCCGTGAGTGCTCTACCCAACAGACTATAATCATTTGTTTCCATCACTTCCCTCCCAAAGACTACGTTCTCCCTAATAAGTAGAATAACTTCATTAGAAAAGATGGAGAAACTCATTTTGCAGAATACTGTTTAGCTCAGTGCTTAGAATATTTATTGGGTATAAAGGAAAACAAAGAATTGAGCACGAATCCTGTACTAGGAGGAAATTAATGATGTTTATACAGGACTCTTAGCAGTGAGTAAACTATTTGAACAAACCAATCCCAAAGATGCAGAGCAAAAGCACCATGAAGAATGGAGGAGAAAGCCGATTTGTACCCAGAAAGGGTACAACAGAAGGACAAAGGGAAGAACAAAACTGTAACAGCGTCCTAGTCCCCCAAACAGACTGTCAGAGAAACCCGATGATCCTCACCAGACTGTGATTTGCAAAGGAGGCTAAACCCCACCCCAAGTTACTAAACCCGGGCAGGGAGGCAGGGCTGACTGATGGGGTCCATTATAACACCTTCCGTATCAGCAGCCAAAGTATCATGACTTAAACTGGGAAAAACCCACAGAACCAGTAAAGGGCACCTCTGTTTGTGGGGTATCGATTATAAGGATAAAGCTTAGCAAGGTTCACCCCACGCTACCTATATGCACACTGTCTTATCTGGCAGCTTCTCTAGTTCACTGAGGGCAGTTTGAGCTGCTGTCAACACAACCTGCTACCTCAGTGTATTTTAATCATCTAAAATTCAATGATTAAGAACTAATAATATCCTAAGAAAATTTGGGCTAAATAGTACATTACTGAACCATCCATGTCAGTACAAAGTTAGGAACTTCCCAAAATAGGAAGCCTCTCACTAAAGTGTTCTATTAGCCACTAACTTGAAGATTTATGTGTTTTCTCCATTTCAGTAGGTAGCAAAGACCTTAGCAGATGGATAAATCATTTCTTTCTTACAAGTTTCTCAGAAAAATGGGTTCTCTATACAGATCAACCTGCAATTCTCTATTACCTTTGGCCTCATCTTTTGATTCATAGTCCCAGTTAAAAATCTTCCAAGTCTTCCTTGGAATATCAAACTTCTAACTTGACTGGGAACATCACAGCTGTGAACACAGGAACAGCAGCAGACTGCTTCATGACAGGTAACAGCAAACACAACTTTTATAGTCCTTTGTTATACTTYGAATGGTCTATCTTGACATGGAACAGTGCTGCCGTTTAACTTTGGCATATGCAGTAGATATATTTTTAAAGGTCTTGGTTTTTCCAACATTCTCCCAACTAGCCACAGTTATTAAATCTGTTATTAACACAAAAGGCTCTTTGAAGACCTACACAATTTCAAATAATGAAATACGATTCCTTATCAGTTTTTTAAATGAATTGAACTCAAGTATTAACATAAAAAACAGAYGCTAATCATCTAGCTGAAGAAAATGACATTACAAACCTAATGAAAACAGCAGGGAAGCACAGGGGAAATAAGGAGAGCGCTTTGCCAGTAGCAGTATGTCTGTGGGCACACCAAAGTTACCAATAAGCTGACATTTACTAAACAGAGCACAGATGCAACCAAGTTTTATATGGGCTTTCAGACCTCCTGAGTATTTGCCGTCACAAGGATCTCAGCTCTGAAAAGCTAATCACATCCAGCTCAGCGTAACTGTTTTCTGCAGTGAAATAGTTGAGTTTCCATCCAGTTTGACTTTGGACAGGAGTACACAGCAGAAGCAGCTGACTGATCACAGGGCAGACAGCGTGCAGAATGACAATGCCAGAAGGCAAGCAAAATGTCTTCAGTGCAAAAATATTTTAGTCTGCTTTTATTAACACACATAACTGTGCTCAACCAGTCTTGGGCACAGATACACCAGGATGGAGGCCCAGAGAGCTCTCACTTTCTCTTGAGCAACAGTTGACCTAACACAGCTTTTCCACATCACCACTCATGGTCGTGGATCTCCAAATACTCCCGGCTCTTTCACAGGCAAATTTTAACACTGCGTCTGTTATAGAACCTAACCCCCGAGACAGGCTGCAGCTCCAGCTGCCTTGAACAGCATAGCGCTTGTAACAAAAACATGCCAAGGTTATGTCTCTACTAGGATTTTAAATTGCAACAGCTGCTTTAATGAAAGGGAAATCCTTCCTCCAGGAAAGACAAAGAAATAAATGCTGGTTTCTTGCAAAGACAGCAGTACTGAGAGTATTAGTCAAACACCTTCTCCGGAACAAGAAAAGAAGTGATCATATTTAAGGCCATTTCAGAATTACAAATTTCAATAGATGGTGAAAAAAAGAAGGAGCTAACGAGCAGAGGCTCCCAAAATGCTACTCTTCATGATAGTCTAGGTCACCTCTTACACTAAAAAAGCTAGAGAAAAGTCATTTACGTGATTTCATGACTTAAAAGCAGGTAGACGGGGAAAAAAAAACCCAGGCGTGCTCAGATTTACAACTGCTCTTTTTGGTATAGCCTTTAACTTACCCTGCATTTGCAGGCAATAACCATTTCCAGTAGTCCRTATTAAATCTTCACAGAAGAGCCTCTTTAGAAGGCTTTATTTATTAGTGGAAACAGACTGAAACAGTGCTAAAACAGCACATGGACTTATTTCTTCTATCTCAAAGAACAAAGCCAATAGCCCCTAGTGTTTATTCCATCTATATACCTATTTTCTTAAGTTAAACGAAAGTAAGACCATCAAAACAATTATTCTGCGCAAGTATTTTGTCATGGTACCCTTTCTAACTTCCAGTAGACAGCTGGCAGTGCCTGAATGTGCCTGCCTGTCTAGGCACACGTAACATTAGCTAACGAGTCAGGCAGCCAGCAGAAACGCTAAAGAAATTGTTCRGATCCAAACTCTACCGCTCAGCTTCCTCAAAGTTTCAAGTATATGTGAGCAAAACAGCTTCTTTTCGAGAAAGGAAGGAAGCCCAGCTCCCATATCCCTTATGAAGCAGTGSTTCAGGCCCCCTCCTAAGAGGCGACTGTAAGCAGGCAGTGGCCTCTGTGCACGTCCGCAGAGGCGGGCATGCTCTGACTCTTGCCACGACCCACAGGCAAGACGGTTGGGGGAGGCCAGGTCCATAAGCCCCACCGGGCACTGAACGGCTTCCCGCTGTCAAGAGGTAGGCAGTTCTGCTTCCGTGCAGAGGGTAGGCAGTAGCTCCGTCTGGAAATGCTAGTAGCACTTTCATGGGTTTTTTTCCACTAACTGCTAGCACAGCATGTTAAATATAGTTAAGTGCCCGTGTCTCATGACTTCATTCGGAGCTATTTTGTTGTATCTAGTAAGAGTGTACTTTCCCATACTAAAGCTGGTTGGAATGAATTAGTTCATTATACGGAGGAAGACTTTAAAACCAAGCAAGAAATAATCCACAAAATGGAGTTGAAGCTGGAGCAGAAAACTTTATATCAGACATAAATGTGATAGTAATAAATCAGAGTAGTTTCATTCTGGAGAGTTATTGTCATACGCCGTCACTCTTTCAGTCCCCTTAACAACTACAGCTAGACAGACCGTGCCTATTATTTCCTAAGCGTTCAATGATATCAAGCTAGATTTGATTAATCCTCCTTTCTTTTGAGAGTTATAGGCACCAAGCACAAACCAGTCAAAGTTAGGGCTCTCTGGCCCATTTGACAGCAAACTGCTGCCAAATCAAACTGAAAGGGGTGGAAGCTGATAAAGCTTTAAGAATTCTCTTATAGCTTGGGTTTGGTTTTCATATTTTCTTTTTACTTAGTAGCAATTAGAACAGCATATGCATTGACAAAGTGAAATGTTATAATGAGAGGTTGCTATTAAGAATTAAATGTTTTTATTTGTGTGTATCTGAACAAGATAAAATTCAGAAGCAAAATCACAACCATAATGGTGCAATAGTTAGAATGCCAACAATCAGCTAACAAAAAGGACATATTTTTAATAAATATACCTCCCTCCCAGCTCTGCCTTTCTTCTTGTRTGCTCAGCTGCAGCAATTAGGAGAATAATCTATAGGAAGCCTACCCCCAAAAGCCCCTTCTCAGCTTTCTCCAGCTGTTTCCTTCTTTTTGTTGCCAGCAAACTCAAGCTCTGAAGAGATGATTCACCTCAGCAGGATCCCAAACTCTGCATCTGCTCCGGGGGCATAATCTTTGCTGGGTACATGGAAATGGTCTTTAAACTAATGGAGTCACTAGACTAAGCAAAAATCCTCTTCTCTGAATCTACACACTAAGGTTTTATTTGCAATTATATATCTAGCTGGATATATTCAAGATTATCATCCTTCTTCTTTAATCATCAGATACTGCTTTGCAACACACATTGCCCTTCTAAAAGGAGCTTACTGCACTCTATAAACGCAAATCTGCATCATCATCTTTTCACAGACGGGGGGGGACACCCCTATCTACAGCAACCTGTCCAGCAATGTGTGTGTGTGTGGGGGGGGAAATCACTGGAAGAAGCAGAATTAGTATTCAATTACCATAACTCTCGAACCACAACGTAATGCTGCACCATAAACACCACATTATATTATTGAGTATGCCAAGAAAATGTTTTAAGAACTGATTTGAGCTTTCCATTCTTCAAGGAAATGGAGTATTTCCCTTAAATCCTGTAAGCGTGGCTGTGGCATGCTACAAAGATTAGGGATCCAAAGGGGAAATCCACAACAAAATGGAGACGGAGAAAATTGGGAGGACACAATGGGTGGAAGAGGAAAGCTCTGAGCAGTGTTATTTTTGAGTTATTTTGGACAAGCACACTGAAAATCAGATTTTTGTGGGTTATAGATACAGAAAGAGGAAAAACTCTCAGGAAAGAGAGATAAAAGGAAAATGTTTTGGACAAGACCAAGGAATCATAGATCACACAGACAAGCCCTCTGTGTGCCTCCATGTAAGAAAAATATACTATTATAGGGTGAAGAAGGGAAAAGGTAAGTGATTTTTTCCTATTCGTATAAGGGGAGCTTAAACATTTGATTCCCAAGACACATGGGGCAAAAATTTTACAAATCAGTATTACACTGAGAAAAACATGCTGTTTCTTATCAGCCAAGACACAGTACAGAACAGTTCCTCAGTTACAACTTTGAAAGAACTTACACTGATCTTTATATTTGATCAGTGATTTTTCCCTTTATAATTTCAATCTCAAGACAGAATACCTTTTTCTGTGAAGCACAGAGAGGTTGGAAAAAGAAACACCCCCACTGTAACTTCTCTTCTCTAGCTGAGCTGAACTTGGGAAAACTGCACAGAAGTTCTAATGCATGTGTTTCTTCAAGTTAGAGGAAAAAAAAGCAAACTTGAGCCTTCTGAAAACAGAARGAGAATAGTTTGTGAAAACAGCTAATGGGCATATATTTATGTGGGATCAACTTCAARACTTCAGGAAACCGGGCCTGAGAATTTCATGGGTATCTGAATATTATTTTAATGGAGCCTCAAAAATGTTTTTGTTAATAAACACAAGACATAGAAGAATACTCAAGAACTATTCTGTTCTTATTGCAGAGATTTCTTAGCCAGAAACAAGTCTGAGATCCATCTATTTCAATTCATTCATTCTCATACAGAATTCATCAGGTAGAATATGCTGTCCTGAAGAACAATGCTGCAAAAAGGTATTATAACTGATGTAGAGATCAGGAGAAAATGCCAAGTTAACCAGGTACCCAAAGCAGGAACGGTCTGTAGACAAGGCCACTCTTTCAAATGACAGTAGTTTCCCCAATATTAGGGCTACACATGCATGTGAAAAATAAATAAATAAAATTTTTGTGATGTTGAAGTCTGCTGGAAAAGTAGGACAGTATCAACTAAAAGATCTTGACTCAAAATTCAAAAGAAAACTAGTCAAAGGCACAAATACACATGAATCAACACTAATACCTTCAARGAAAAGAAACATAGGATATTGGAGCTACATATAAAACATCCAGATCTACATCCTTTTCTGCAAAGTAGCGCATTTCAGTAAAGCAAAGAACCATTAAAAACAGTTTGTTTCTGTTATTGGTCTTTAGCGCATTCAACACCATAGATCATAAAAAAAGCCCATATTTACAATAGCTAGTATAGAAGAAAACATCTAGAATTTTTATTACCCCATGGTTTCCTGGCCTAAAAMCACCCCCCTGGGTGATCAAAAAGCTTTCTTCTCACAGATGCCGAGTGTGCCAATTTCTCCGTCTCCTCTGAGACTAAGAGTTCTCTCTTGAACTTTTGTGATTGTGAATTTTCACTACATTCACATTCATTACATAGTCACCATCTGCCAAGAACTAATAAAAAAACCCCAGTTACCTCATGCTCCTAAGATTACAAAAAGGTGACAAGATTAGTTATCATTAACAATAAGATGAAAGAAAAGCAAGCTGAATAATTCCCCCCCGCAAGTATTTGGAATGCTGGGAAATATATTATCATAAATAAAATTCATTTTTATTAAATATTCCACAACCCAAGTTTCGATATGAGACACAGAAAACCTAAGGACTAGGAAACAGAGACTGAAACCCACCACTCAGTCACGGGCTGTGCTTTACCTCCCGGTGGAGGAGAGGCTGAAACACGGCCCAGAGCTCAGACACAGCTGCTCTGGGTACCAGCCTCACCAAAATCGTTTAGAAAACATAGAGAGGGACCCCACAACCTCTAGRACAACATTACAGTGACTCTCGAGATTATGTATTTTAGCTTCTAAAACATTAGAACGGCACTTACATATGGCCAGGGACATTAAAAAAAAAAAATTGTCTCAGTAATGATTTTGCTGACTCCCACTGAAAGAGATACTGTTACCAAAGAGCTCAACAATCTGTTTGAAACGTTTGTAACGTCTACTTTTGTGTTTGTCATAAAAACACCAAAGTAAATAGCTAGCAAAAACCAAATGCATCAAAAYGCTGGATTTTGCTGACAAGCTAGCTGAACCCCGGAGCGCAGATTCACCCTCCGCCCCACTTTAACAGTTACTGAAGCTTTACCCAGATCCTGAAGATTTTTAAGCTTCAATTAAAAAAAAAAAAAAAATCTAATTTTCTTTAAAACAATTAAGAGATTTTCCAGCTCAAACACTGATATACAGAAATGGATCTCAATGAGAAACAGACCTTTAAACCCAGAAGACCAGCTCTATAGGACGTTTCCCAAGTACTGCTGTAAGGAAATCAACACAGCTCCAATCATCCAATGCAATTTGTAGCAAAAGCAAACAGAGGACAAAAAGTTTCAATAAATTTCATGTTCCATAGTACTGATGCTATAGCCTTGATGTTCAGAGAGCGTAACAGAGATGAGATTTGTAGGAAAAGGTTATTTTTTCCGAAGATCAACTGATATAATTGGAAAAAAATCATATAAGGGTTTGGGTATTTAAAAGCTTAAGAAACACCTGAAGCTGGACCTACATGTCCAAAAGCTGCTTCTTTTTTTCTTCTCCTTGCTGACTAATTTAAAAACAGGTTACATATATTCCTCATCACAAACCTTGCCTTTCACTTAGTTCATTACCAGGATTTCAGGCATTGCCTGCAACACAAAACAAAAGAAAGCCCAAGCAAGTGACACATTCGAGTTGACAGTACCCTATTAAATGACTCTGCATTAGCCATCAGTTATTCTTCTCTCTCTGTAGTCAGTAAGAGAAGTGAAGGTCTCTTTGGAAATGTACTCT
Organism: Apteryx rowi; assembly: GCF_003343035.1. NCBI lineage: Eukaryota > Metazoa > Chordata > Aves > Apterygiformes > Apterygidae > Apteryx > Apteryx rowi. The sequence goes on along the minus strand of NW_020450529.1, from coordinate 2,682,051 downwards.
ATACCATAATACCCTCATCTATTCGTCTGCATTGTATACTACTGTTCACATCGGGAAGTTTAATTAGTCTCTTGCAATGAAAATGACTCCTTTTGACAAATTCATTTGAAGTAGGAAGGAGGGACGACAGACTGCTTTATTGACAAGTAAAACATGTTGGATGTATTTCCTAACACAAATGTAGCTAAGACATGGCATCTTGCTTCACAGTAGCCATTCCAGAAGAAGTATCTTTTACTATAAAACTCTTATTGCTGTTCATATTCAAWTTTTCTTTCTGTCACATCTAGAAAGTTAGAGTCCAAATTATAAACCAACTGATATAAATGTAATACTTAGAAAATATTCTAAACAAACCATGTATTAGARGAAAGTAAACAACCACACCAATTTTTATGTGTGCATTGAAATGAGGTCTCCCCTTTGCTCCTTGAAACCCCAGCTGCAGACCAGCACCGCTGGGCCCATACGCAGGTCAGACACCCCCGGAGTCTTTGCTAAGGTGAACTCGCTTCCTAGCTCTCCAGCAAACTCTTAACTAAGCCAACCACATCTCAGATTTCCCTAGGGTTGTGCCCTTGTATCCCCTACACAGTCTTCAGGCTCTGCCAGGAGTAAACCTTTAGACGAGCGCTCAGAAAACAGTGCCCCAATAAGCATGCTTGTCCGTGGTGCTGTGCGTTGGAGCTGAGGGGCCACTGCAGCAGCACTATCCTGCAGTCAAAGCTTACCGATATTTTGGTGCGTCTCCATATGCAGGTTCCATTTAAGTGGAGCTGCAATGATGAAACATCCACCTTTTCAAGCAGGTCACAGCAAGCTGCGACTGTGCAGTACCCTGGCGCAGGTTCAGGAGGACCTTAGTTCCCCAGCAGTCCCTGTAAAGGGCAGTAGCAGCAGGCACATCTTCACCCTTGATGRCAGTTGGACAGTCTTGTGTCTTGTCATACAGCCAATGGTTTTCTTTTGTAACAACAGGCAGAATTTGAATTCAGATCTACAAAATCCTTAATTTTCATTGAGTGAAAAAAATTAAGGCAGGTGGAAAACAACGAGGAAGGCTAGAGAAAGCTCATTATTATAGAATATGAATTATTACCCACAAGTCTCTTAGGTCATCTCTGCTGTGCTATGAAACATGCATACTCTTAGCACCAAGGCTTATTAAAATACCGAGTATCTGACAGAATGGGGCTATTTTTACCTAGGCTGAACACTATCCAGGCATCTTTCTCAAGCAGTTAAACTCATACTAAAAAGCACATTAGGAAGGAACTTACACCAAGCAGAGTATCTCAGAGACAGATTTTTGCACATATCCCCACCTTTCTGCCATTAAACATTGTAAAAATGAAAATACCAACAGCCACCATGAAGCCATCAAAATGCTATATAAAGGAAGCGAAGCCACCTGAACCTCATAAAACACCTAAATCTTTCCCCAGGATCACTGCTGACATTTCAGAGTGCAAACTTTCATCACATTTATTCTGCCTATGTCTACAGTGTGCTGACTTTAAACCAGCTGGCTTGGCTATTCCTGATCTCATAGCTGAAGCTTGATGCAAGCTACAAACCTGACTGAGTTTTGGGCAGTTAGCCTACTCCGAGTTTTCTGTTACCATGGTTGCACTCCATCAGGATCTAAACTAGCAAGTTTAAAACCAGCTCAGATATGTCCTTGTCAGTGGCAAATCAAAGTAACCTAGACACCCCCTTAAAGAAAACATGATGCTGTCTTTGTGTGCTACCGTGATTCCTGGCAAAGGAAACTGGAGAAACATCAGTAGGAATCAGGATTTTCTCGGACGCTCCTAGCACACATTCAGGAAGAACATCAATCACGCTGAATTGTGGCCCACCACCAATACTTGAAGAAGTCAGCAACCCATCCCATACTAGATAACTAATAAAACAATTTTGGCTTTTGCCTAGAGCATAAACGTTGAAACAGGGGATGGTCACTGACATACTGGACAGACTAACTCCTACAGCAAGATGAAGAACTGGTGTTCTACCCACTGAAACCACTAGTACACGATCTTTGCCTTCTGCAGTAAACCAGGTGCAAATATAAAAAGCAAGAGCAATTATGTGTTTTCAGCCTGCCCATTATCAGCTATCAGCAGACTGATAAGAACTGCATAAACAAGAATTGTAGTGATAAGAACCATATACGCAAGTTGTCTGACTACTACAATATTCCTTGGAAAAGCAATATATTCACAGGCTGTGTTGATAGCATTTTATCAAGATTCCTTCTGCGAATCTCTACTGTAAAATGTGAATGCCACTGATTTTTGATGGCACTGTGCTTAGCTTTTGGCTTGCATTATCAATTCTTCACCTCCTGCGAAGGATTCCTGCCTGAATATACATCCAACTCTGTCACGTGAGCAGCTTGCCGGAGCAGCCCCCTCCTATGTTCGGAAAGCCCTTCTCACATGTGCACATATCCAGGCAACCAAACACGAGCGCTGCCATAACAACGGCACACGCAGCACGCGGAGGTCGCGACGATCTGATGCAGCAGGGCAAGGCAGCAGCATGCTGCTGCCGGGTGTCCACCGCTGGTGACATCGCTGGCATTGCAYGCGTGTGCAACGCATCGGCATCTCGGCACTCACCTTGATCTTACTGCAGCTCTGAGCGCAAAATGCATACCCAAGCTAATTGCAGAGAAACTGGATGGGAGAGCATCTAACCAGGATAAAAATAGCAAGTTGTCATATCTACTTGATACTACTTGTCATGAGTAAAATGGCAGAGAAGAGGAGGAACTGTTGAGTGCTGGTATTTTGTTTTTACCCCCTGACTATTCAGTCTCAGGTGGCGCCAGATTTTGATGCAGGATACAGTCATTTGTTAAAGCACAAACAAATCTACTTATTAAAATCTTAGCTGGCCATAAGCTCAGAACCCTTCTGACACCTTATTTCATATGGTTCTTTTTGAAGAGGGATGTACATAAAGAAAACTCAGAAGTAAATATACCCAGAGCACCAGCACGGAGGGCATTGTTGCCTCTCATTTTTTTTGTAAATAACAGCTTATCTAAAATAAATTCATTAAAATCTTTTTATTAAACAAGGCTTCAGCATATCAGATTTAATCACTTAATTAGAATCTTCTGCCTTCTCTTATTTTGCGTACTTAAACAACTGTTTTCCTTTTTATACACGATCCTACTCAAAGGTAGTCTCTCCTTACCTCCTTTCGTATCTCCTGTGCCTCTGCTTTCCTCTGGGCAAGTTTTTAATGGCATCGCCAACTGGTTGGTAATTAACTTTTACTCTGGGTTAGTTATTGACCATTTCCCAGGATAAATTATGCAGAGAAGCAATTTCACCCACAGCATAGTTTTAGACAGAGGTAAAACATGATACCTAGTAACCATTTTTTTTTTTTTAACCCTTCTGGGGGGGGTAAGTAACCACTGATGCACAAGAAGCAATGCCTGCAGGTGAAAAGAATGCCTTCAGATAATAACATTTGTCAGAAGAGATTTGCACATTTCTTTGAACTGATGTATTTATATCTTACTAATTATTTGAGAAAAACCTCATCGACCTTATCATGAAGCAAGTAAAAGCTACAGCTGATTTTTTTCCCCYTCAAATCCAGGTCTTTTTAAAGTCTCTCTCAGACTTTTCTTCGAAAAATTTTCTTTTGAATCATTTTAGTAACAACTTACACCTATGCAAGCACCTCCATTATAGAATAATACCTGCACAACCTGTCACTAAACATCTTTAGAAGTGAAGTCCATTAAAATTTTACAAACATTCTCCTTGGACTAAGTATGTTTTGAAGACCTGACTTTACCATTAATTACTTACTCTCCTGTTCTTTCTCTGCTTTTCAATGAAAAGCATGGAACACTGCGACCACTACTCAGATACCTTACATTATAACTGGCAACTTCAATAAGTTGTAGCAAGCAGGAAGTAAATAATAACAGGTCAAATTAAGGGCTTTTTTTCCCCCTTGTAACCACTGGAATCACAATTTAAGGAATGGTATGTTCAGCAGGTTTTCAGCTTCCAATTTTCCCTCTGCTCTTAAGGGTGCAAAGAGGAAAACTTTCAAAGGAGCATGTCGCAGGCTTGGAAGAAACACAGTACATGTTCTTGAAGGATATCAAAGATGGAGTTAATCTCCTTTCCCAAAATAAAAGGAGTTAAATATCCTGCCATTGACCAACAGACACCAACATTTTATTCTGTTAAGTCAACATCACAGATCCCAGCTTAAGAGACATGGGCGTTTGCCTCGGGATACGGCAGGTAACAGCATAGCCTATGCAAAACACCATGAACTGAAGGGATGTTCGACAAGAGCTTTTGCTGGAAGAGGAAATGCTGGTATCATTTCAATGATAATGAATTTCAATTAGCCTTTTCAATGTTTCTATGGGTACTGCACACTGGATTTACAACAGCACCGCGTCAAAAACTGCTTCCACTTTGGAGACCTGAACAGCCTATTACAGACTGAAGACGCGTGCCATTTAAAGCAGACTTGACATTTCTGGTAAAACGTATCTCATTGTCTTTCCAAAGGCAAGTTGATAGAAGCTGCATTACTCTGAATCTTAGGTGAAACATCCTACCTAGCATTAGCTATCTGAAACTTAGATACGACTGTAGAAAAACTCTGATCTTTCTTAGAAAGTACAGGAAGTCTACAAAACACAGTGAACATAAATTCAGTACTGATGCATACACAACTCATCTGGTAATCACTGACAGCACAGAGAAAAATGATTCCGAGAGAATTAAAAAAATAAATGAATTAAAAAAAAAAAAAAGCATCCCATATTTTAAGGATTAACAAAATGATGAACTACCACTGCTGCTTCACCATTATGGCAATGTTTACTGGAGGAGTTTCAGTCTGCAGATTATGTGATAGGAAATGTCATTATGTTCCACCACATCAATGGGAGTTGACACATTTCCAGAATACCATGCTTAAAATCATTTTACTTCACGGAATATGCAGAGTAAGCATGAATTCAGAATGTCTTTATGGAAGAGTAGATACCTCATGTGCACGGCAACTGCTTTTTTAAAGCCTGGTGTCTCAGCAGTTCAATTTCTGTTTCATTTAAATGCTTAAAAGTACTTTGCACATTATAATACTGAACACTGGTCTACAAAATTTTAAATGAGTCACTAAGGACTTACATGACATGTGGCGGCAGGGACAAAGGAGAGCACAGTCAACGTATCAAACTTCCTCAAATTGACTAAAGTCAAGTCCACATGTACCAGAAGCGTATACCGAAACACTGATTTGTGAACCACAGAACCTGTTACTTTTTGGAGTTTGGCAGTCTGGTCAGCTAAATACCATAATACTTTCTACACTACTATATTATTTTCCTCTTAGTATTAAGTGAAACAAAACTAGTAAGCTATGGAAAGTCATTCATGTAGAAGTTTATTTAACTTCATATAAAAATATTTTTATTTCTGTAATCAAATAATAATGAACCAGATGTCCTTGAATCGTAGAGAAGTGAATTTAGTGGCAGATCTTCAGCTGGTGTCAATTGTCAGAATTCTTTTGACCTCAATGAAGGTAAGAATATTTGTACCAGCAAATATCTATTTCTCACTGCTTTTATTGAGGCAAATCACAAACCATCTTTTAAACTGGTCCAGCCAACTATTTTGTCATTTCTAAAGAGTCTGACCTTTGGGACAAAAATAAGAAATATGTGTGTTTTATAAAATCTGACTTTTCACTCATGTATCCAAAATATACACAGACACTGTAAACACAGTAAAAGCTGGCAGAACAGTCCAACTGCAAGGGGGTGGGTGCTACCATTTCCCCCGAGGAGTCCCAAGCTGTGACCCCAGGAATAGAAGCAGACACGATCACTTGTCCCTTGAAAATTAGGCTACAAGGCTTCAGGTATTCAGAGATTCATTTATAGCTTTTCTGGCCAAAAAGTGCCATTGCTCATATATTCTGGCCTCCATAAAACACAGTGCATTAAATTTCACCAGCTATTCCCATAGCAAAAGATGCATTTTACTGTATTGTATTTCCCAGAAAACAGACTTCCTTCAAGAAGAAATATCAAATGTACAATTTCCCTCGGCAGGGAGCACCACTGAAAAGCGGCTCTGCGAGGCCAAGAACCTGTGAGTGCAGGATACAAGAAGCAGCGGGCAAACGGGCTAAGGTTTGGCTCTGAACCGCTCCTTGCTCTCTTCCCGCTACAATAGGTCTCGCCAGGCTTTGTGTCGAGCAACAACGGAGCTGAGCAAAGGAGCCAGAATTACAAGCTAGCCTAACCTAGCAGCACGCGGGGCCGTGGATGACTGGCGAGGAGCTCTCCTTCAAGACCAGAAACACTGGAGAGAATTTAATTTGCGACTAAAGACTACAGATACTTGGACTGAGACAACTCAAAACTGCCGAGGTTTTGCTATAAATGATGTTAGAAATGCAAAAAGCAAGTCCTCATTGCAGCCACTGTAATCGAGTTAGTTTTTTTCCCTTCTTTTTGCTATCTCCTTCTCATGCACTAAACAGCTTTTCTGCTTTGTTTATATTGTCAATAGTACTGTGTGCCAAGTGTGATAAAAAAAATTTATTTAGAATTTAATTAAGTTTCCAAAGCCACTGGGAAAACAATGGAAAGTGTGCATGTGAGAAGAGACAGGGAGGAGGGGAGGGAAGTGGGGAGGGAGGTGGAAACATTTATTTTCATAATATGAAGTTTGAAGCTCTTCCCCAATTCTTTCTTTAAAAAAAAAAAATCTGAGTTTTGTACATGAACTACTTAACCCAGTTTCTTTAGCACAGTATGCATTCATCTCAGGTGACTACAATTCAAATACAAGCCAAAAGAAACAAGCTCAAGATCATTTTATGATCACAGATTGTTTTATTTGTTTATATCCTGGAGTCACTTTGAAAATATCTCCTCAAAGCAGGCCAAGCCTGGAATATCAGCATCTTCATTCAAAAGCCAAGATTACAAAGCACAGTGAGAATAAACCGAAGGGCAGCTGCCCCTAATCAATACTATGAGTTTTCTATTTTTAAAGCTTGAGATGATTTTACTACAAGGAGGCTAGCAAATGGATTCTGATCTGGGTTATACTGGATAATACCATGCATCCCAACAGAAATCAGTAGAGCTGCTCTGCATTTACACCAGCATGAAATCCAATCAAATTGCCTCCCACAATAAAGGGGGGGGGGGGAATTGGAGAAAAAAGTAGGAGTCTTTAAAACATACAGCTCAAAGGACTGTTCAACTAATTCTTTCCAATGATAAAAGAAAAGATATTCAAACTATAGCACAAAAAACCCATCACAGTAAGATTATCCTGTAACACTACAGGAAGCAGAAAGGTTTGAAATGACATAAGGTAGAATATAAGAGCAAAATTCAGGTAAAAGGCCACACTGAGAAGTAGATTCTATGTAGGAAAATAAGATTTTGGTTTTACTATTTTCCATAAAAATCCTGTCAGAATCTTTTCACAGGAAGGAAAAAGTCTATGTCAGAAGAAAGAGGCAGAAACAGAAGGAATCAGATCCGAGTCAGGGGAACAAAAGCAGATCAGCACGGCAGAAGTCAGTCTGCGGCCAGGCCCCAAACAGGCTGGCACACAATAAAACGTACCAGTAATTACCAGCTTCTGAGCAGACCTCAGTGAAAGACAGTGGAAGAGCTGCAGATGAGATGAACAGATGGAAAGACAAAGCCAATCAGGAATCAAAATATGTAATACCAGCAAGGAGAGTTTCAGCCAGTGCATATTTTGCAGTTTTTATTTCCATAAGTAGGTCAAGTGAGTTTTTACCCCTTAACTGCTGTCTTCAGTAGCAAGTTCTGAAGTGAGAAGGATGAATAACTTAGAATCCCAAGAAAATATTCTGAGCATGGGTGGAAAACAGGGATATATTCATGTTGGAACCCCTTCAGACAGGAAATGTAGCAAAGAAAGTTAATTTCACCAATGTAAGTGAATCTCAATTTTTTAGCATAAAAATTAACCAAGACACAGAAGGATGTGCTTCATGAGAATTTATCGATGTGCATAAGTTAAAAAGCAGACAGAATGGCAAAGGGCTCTGATAATTGCATTCAGTTTTCTTATCAACGGGAATGACTTTTTTTCCCCTCTTAATGTGAAAAGTTTCTCAAGATTCTGCTATTAAAGCAGATTTGTGATGTTAGTAGTAATCCATTTAATTTGTCAGCATCCCATGACCACAGGTTTGTGAACTTTTCAACCAAAAAGTCAGGAACAAGCTTAGGGGTTATTCAGATGGTAAACTATTAAAAAAGAAAACCCAAAATATTTCAGCTGCTATTGTGCAGTCAATATCAACGAAAGGCTTTTGCTGTTCTACCCTGCGCATTCAAATCATTCAAACACTGCAATACTGGCACACGAGTAGATAGATAATCCTGAGCTGCGATGAGTCTGGATGCCAAGCAACAGTTTATTTTGACTATGTGGGAACACAGATTGGTCATTGTACACAAGTTTCCATGTGATAGATAACGCAGAGCAGCCTCAGCAGCCTCTCTGGCACAAGACACAGCCCATCATTTCCAAAAAGGAAGAACTCAGTCAATACTTGATCTAAAAAATCCCAAACACCATGTGAGTTACAAAGATGCTTAACACCGGAGAGTATATTCTCTCCTCCGCAAAAACAGGTCTAATCAAAAGCTGTTGGTATCAACGGAAGGATTCCCCTTGCCTTCAGTGGTCTCTGGCTCAAACACAGAGGGGGGAAACAGCCTTGCTGCAGAGCCCACAGGTAGAGAGAACCACATCAGTAGCAGGCTTGACTGCTCTGCTTTGCGGCAGTTTGCCAGAACACTGGGATGGACCCAAAAGCCCCGAGTACTACGCCGAGTCCTCCTGGGTGACCTTCGATGAGTCATTCACCCTCCAGCCCTCCCCGCTCCAATCCTTCCTTCACCCGTTTTGTAAAGTGCTTGCAGATCTCCTGACGTGGTAAAAAAAGTACAGTACATTGAAGTCTGTGCTGGCACGGATTACGGTTCAGTTCCCTCTGGACTTTTGTTTAGAGTCTAACTTTTCAATTTTATATCCTGTTGATGAAGAACACTTTCCTTTGGCCTGCATGCCAGCCATCTGCAATGTAACTGGAACCGAGACACATACCCACTGAGATCATGATTGCAGCCACAGTGTTAGAGCAACAGTAATGCCAATGTCAGCACCATGAAGGACAGCTGAGTTTAGCTCAGCCTCTCCAGTTATTTTTGAAATGGTTATAAATTTTGTTCACCCATTGCAGGAGGTTACTCCTACATTTTATTCAAGCAAAGAATGTCTTTACAATGAGTAGAGTATTTATTAAAACTTCTAGACCAGTGAAATTCAAGAGTAACTAAATGAAAAAAATAAACATGTACTATGTAAGAAAATTCACATTCACAGAAGTACAAATTACAAAAGCTATGAAGGTAGAATAAGAATATAAAATATTATTATAGTAATGGGAGACATTAGCTAACAGTATTGGACTGTATTAAGAAAAAGAAAATTTGGACTGAATCTCAGGAAACTGTCCTTAAAGAAACTGCTAGCGATTAGAGAAGTTACATCCTATGTGAAATGGAGGGAGCCTCTTCAACTGACACATTTAAAACTATTTTGGATTGAACAAAAGCCCAGTAAATGTAGAAGAAGGAACAATTCAATACTGGCAGGAAGGAGGACTTGAGAAGCAGGTTTTTTCTACCCACAGAAAACAGTAGCTTTCAGCAGTAYCAACTTCAAACGGTATTCAGGTTCTCCCCACCTCTCCCTCCACCCAAGATATGATCTTAAGAGTGGCTTAAAATTCTTAAATTAAAAAGAAACTCACCAAATTTAGGGTGTTTTTTCTTTAATTTACCTTCCACGCTCTATCAAATTAGCCATTTTAGAAACACTAATAAAAAACAAAAACACAAGAATGAAACCAAGAACGTAACATTTTAGCATCTCTTGCCACATGCAGCCAAAYGTGTGGAATTCTCTATGTAACCCTACTCTGAACACAGTCCTCCTCCAAGTTCAGAAGGAAAGAAAAACTGACAGCCTGCCACAGGCACCAGAATGTCTTGTTACAGCCTCGGCTTCATTAGCTAAAGTCTTAGAAGCTCAGAAAAAAGYCATAGCATTACAAATTACAGGCACAAATGGGTCAGGGCGAAGACCAGCTTCTGACAAAAGATGAGTCAGTATCACAGGCCCAGATATCAGTATATCTGGAGAAGAAAGAAATTTAGTATTAAATTCACTACCAGATTTTTCTACCTCATGCCCATTAACGGTGACTTTGGGGTCATTCAAGCAGAACACAGAGGAAAGCTCTTGAGAGAGACTTTAATCACTGGAGACAGAAGGGTGTTTTGAATCCCATAGCTATTCTGACCCCATTGCAAGTTAGAGCATCTAGAGACTGCTATAATTTACATCAGCTCTGTCTGGGCCCTCAAGGACCATAAGTCTTCTGACAAGTGAATGAAGAGAACTGCACTCTACCTCCCACCTTAGCTCCCTCACTCCCTCCTCCTGYCACCTCAGCCAAAGTGGGATCACGGGCGACTTGTGCATATTCCAACACCTGCATGAGGGTCCACAGTTTCACCRGCAAGTAGTTCGGGGTGGTGGGGGGGTGTATTCCTGAAATCGGATCCTAGAATGTGTTTCACACGGGACACACAGCGGAGCTGCACTAGAATGGGCCGTGGTAACCCCCGCAAGAGGGGTTCCTTGGTCTCTGAACCTTTGCCCGCTCTGACATACCTGCAGAAGCCAAACAGATGCCTGAAAATTCCTGCACCAAGCAGAGGCCTAGGGCACAGTGCCTACTTCATATCCAAGATCTCTGTCATACTATTTTTGTATCTCTTGCCAGTCACTGAACTTCCCTTGCAACCCAAGAGCAACTAGCCGGGTACAAGCCACATTCAATTCAGTCATCRCTGAGACGAGCCAGGGAGAAGCGAGCAGAATTCAAGGGGAAGCACTTGCTCAGAGCCACACACACATACACTCACGCTCATCTGGACCTAGGTGCCTGGCTGGGCCAAAGATCCTGGGAGGATCGGAGGGTTTTGAAGCAGCTGGCGTCCCACAGCCTCAGCACASGCAGCAACACAAACCCTGCTACAGCTCAGCCTGGGGGCTGCATTTCGCCTGGTTAGTGCACACAGGCCCCTGTAATTCTGCGCTTTCACTGCCTCCGCTCCAGCCTTGGCCAGGTCTCACTCGCTCCTCATTAGCCGCAGCAGGGAGGCACAAAGCTCACCTCAGCCTACAGCAGGGCAGCTCTCAGCCCTCAGCCGAGAGGGCCGCAGTGTGCCAGGTCGGTCACTGCCGCCGATGCTCCTGTCCACCCCCTCGTGAAGGCTGGYGCAGGGTCTCTGCTTCCCCTTCCCACCTCCCAGCACAGGGCTCTCTGCTGAGCAAGGTGACACTTGAAACTCACTGACCTGATTATACAGTTCATCACTCACAATCAAAGTAGGACAGATGGAGGGTTACTTCTGTGCTTAAACTGTTACAGGCACATTGGCAAGGTAGAGAAACGCACAAGAAATGTTTTGCGTTAGAACTGTATCCCTTAAACAGAAAAACAACAGAACATTGCTGCTGATTTGAATGTTCTACTGTTATTACTGTGTTTCTTTAGATAAAATAAATTTTATATATAAACTATATATTAATATAGCCCCCAAATTATAAATTATTAATATATATCCCCAATGCAATTTTACAGGGACAAAAAGGAACATAGCGCATATAATGGCTATTTCGTGGTCTAGGGGAGGTGACCACAACACAAACATCATGGAAGTGGTCTCAGATTTTAGCAATAAACTGTACCAACTGGAGAGTTTTCTCTGCAGATACTTGTTTTAAAAGAGGCATTCTCAAAGAATATATTTTCAGCTTGAATTTAAGCCTTTCACATGCAGTGACAAGGGAGCAAATGCAGTGGGATTACAGTACAGCATAAACACCACTTTCCAGTGTTATTTGTACAGAACGCAATGCAAAACTACACCGAATGTTCAATTTGCAATACAATGTTTGATAGAGGGTTATCTCAGGTCAGATGATTGTATTTACTCTGAAAACTAATACCAAGGCTTCACTCATTCCTCAGGGGCTTCTCTTCAAAATTAGAATGCTGTCAACATCAACATCCAAAAAAATTATAATCTACAGACTGCCTTTGACTGACATCAGAAACCAAATTACATTTATAGGCGTAGGAAGGTACAAGCATTCGCAAACTATTAAAGACTTCACATGTATCTGTCAAAGGCAGGCACAACCCACCAAAACAGAACAAAGAATTCTCTCTCAGACATTGTCTTGAGTCCATTTAATGCTAACAATAAAATAGAGCATTCTTCAGTTATCCCTCTGATCTTCCACCTACCTTTTCAAAGAAATGCTTTGGTATTCAGAAGGCAAAAAATAAGTTTTTACAGTATTAACAGTTCTGTTTTATGGTGCGCCCAGAAYGACTGAATGTACAACAGAGATTCAAAGAAGACCTTTCATACCGGAAAGCTTGTCTGTTTTTATAACTCTGACAAATAAGAGAAATCACCTCACTCCGCAAACCTTGCCTCACTTTAATATATATGTTGACTAGTAAAAACACATGGTCAGTCTCACTGCGGGAGGAGGGTGAGGTTTCTAAACGCCCCATAGCTGTCAGTGGATCTACAACCAGCTTCACGATGCCCAGTCTAAGAATTGCTTTTGGACTTCCCTCAGAGAAGCTGCCAGAGTGCACTTTAGATGTCTACTCTGCCTACGGGATGGAAGTGTAACACCTTTTGCAAATGAACACAGAACACTGCAAAGAAGGCAATGATATTATTTTAACTTTGCTTATTTTTCTCAATCCACAGCATATAGGAAATAAGCTGATAAATTTGTCAGTCTGTTCTGGGAGAAGCCACCAAAACCTCAGGGAAGATGGTTCTGTCTTTGTCATAGCTACTAGATTTTCCTAGTTTCATCTAGTGCATTGAACAGCATTTCACTGCCATCTCTTGGCAGATGTGTAGATAACAGTTTACGTTCTATATGGCTACAAGAATAAATTGACATTAAAGAGATGCTGGAAGAGAAGAAAATATACACGTTTCTCTTGCCAGGCAAATAAAAAYAGACTGAAGTTCTACTTGAAAAATCCAGTCTATATCTAAATTTCCCTGACTCAGGATTTACATTTGATTTTAGACATACATCTAAAAAGTCTACATAAAGATTTAAATAAGGCCTAAAATACGTATTTAATTCTAARTATTTATCTATATCATCCATCCACATTCATTATTTTCCACAGTAGACATTAATTAATTTTTATAGCTATTTTACATGATAGCACATACCCAGTATCCTGGATTCAAGGAGATTTCATCCTCTTGATTGAAATAGTGTCAAAACATCAGCAGAGTTGTGAGGAAAAACATGCATTAAAGTTCTTGGTCCTTTGAAGTATATAAAATCTTAAATAATTTAAAATCTATAGCAAATACCTACAAAAATAGGAGTATGGCCTAATGCCACTTGTACATACAGGCAGTAAAGAGGTAGGAGAAAGTAGTTAAACAACAGTTTCTGGTGCATGGCGTTTACATGCTCTGTAATACATTGTCTTAGAGATCTAAGTGATCACTGGAACACTTCAAGTAATGACTCCAGGAAATATCATCAGAATTTTATTTTTGACAGCTACCATGTAAAGACACAATTTAATATTAGCATAAAGACACATCACCACCGACTGGTGGAAATGCTGTCCATATCAATATTCACAAGTCCCTAACTAGTAAGATGCAGCTCAAGTTTCCAGGTCTATAGCAGGCTATTTTAGTACCCAAGACACTCACCCTCTTTTTAAGAGTCCCTTCTTCCTCCACATATTCTTTGTCTATAATGTTCCTTGGAATCTAATAAAGCACCGACTGGTGTCCAAGTCTCCCACAAGGCCGGTAAGTGCTTGAACAAGGATATTACAGAGGCAGCATGCACACACACAGAGCCACCCGCTTACACTGAAAAGAGCAACTTCTGCTCAGTTTTTGGAAGAAAGAGCACCTTCGCAAAGACAGACCGAGTCCCCTGCAGATGGAAGAACTTCTGTGTGGCACTGAGTTAGGCTTCTAGATATCTTTACCATGCCTTGRGGAGAGAGGTACTTTAAGTACCTAACTCAGTTGTGAAATCTACTGTGGGATCATGTCCCTAAATAATTTGAGAATTTAGTCATAATGAAATACAGTGGCACTTAGGGGCTCTTCTAAGGTTATACATATTTCCATTACTACGTGCAACAATTATCAAGTAAAATGTAAAATGCAAGCTTAAGTTACTCTGCAGTATTTGACATAGAAAATCTTGGTAAGTGCACTATGACATTCAGAGTAACGTTCAGAAAACAGTCTTCGACTGTTCTTTCCTAGGGAGACAGCAGACAGAGATCAATCCAGCAGTAAGTCTTACAAAGCTCCAAACCTTACACCAGTGTAGTTTACTATTATCCCACTTCAGTGAAAGGAAACAATTTGCATCAGTTGAAAGTYTAGCCCATAAAATGTGTGCATTTACAACACGCTATAAAAGAACTACAACTGCTTGATGTTTTTAAAAAGCCCAGGGTTCTGGAATTATGAACACAACATTCAGATAAACAAGGTCACTGTCTACTTACTTGAAACACAGTTATTACAAATTTGACCTTTCTATAGTAAGTGGTAATTTCAGTGAAAACAACTGTTCAGATCAGAAGGAAAGTGAAATAAGTCATGTATCCTGCAATTCCASTTTATGAGGAGACTCCCAGCCCTAATTTAAAGGTCACCAACAATCCACTGAAAGTGAGATTTCTTCTCACTTTTTCCACATTTTCTGTAATGGCATCAGGAGTGACTGATCCACAGCAGCAATACTATACAACTGCCTGGCCAAGAAAGAACTTCAACCTTCCCTTCAATACATATCATCTTATTATCAGGCCCACCAAAATTATCAATAAGAATCATCAGTAAGAATGTTTGTAGAATTAATTATTTCACATATCTGTTAGCATTTGCACTTTGGTAACAAGTAGAGGAACTGAAGAGCTCACTATTCTAGGTGGTCTACATAAAAATTGGCCTGGATACTCATTCTTCTCTTCCCTCTCCCCAAAAGGGAGTTCACAAACTGAACCAAAACAAAAAGACAACACAAGATAGCAAAAAGGAGGACACGGGCTTAAAAACAAACAAACAAAACAAACAACAACAACAACATGCAGCGACAATGATGGCTAGTGCAGATTCCCAAGACTTTCAAGTGACTGTTTATTCATTTTTAGCAACAAAATTAACAGCTGCACCATCCAGTCATACTTTCCACTGCAGTGTTTTTATCACTAGCTTCACTTTAGCAGATTACTTGTATGAAATTTCTAGAGTTCAGGTCAAGTTTGGAATAATTGTGATGTGCAACCTGTACAGCTTTGTTGCCATTAGCATGGTGGGGGTTTTTTGGTTTTTTTTTCTCCAAATAAGAGCAGTGCCCACACCTTCATCTTTGCCTAGTCAGCAGTTTGTGACGTGGGCTGTACACAAAGGATATGCTCCATGGAGGTTAGTGTCAAAGGCAGGATTTATGATGTTCACTGATAAACATCTAAGAAGTAACTTCCTATGTGGACACTTCCCAATATTACATTGGGATCCTCACATCTGCTGTTTTAGATTTGATTTGTGTATCTGGRAATACCTGCTGTGGGCTCCCTAACAGAGCTGAAGAACAGCAGTGGGGAGTTCTTAAACTGTGGGATGCCAGAGTCTGGAAGCGTGCAAAAAGCTATTTGTGTTTTTAAACAAACCTGAAGAACTACTTCAAACATTTACTTACTCCGGTATAGCTCTCTGCAGGAAGCGATTCAATGCCTTATTGAAGGCAGATAACAAGAACTCCGTAACCACACAGCTAAGCTACGAAGTTTCATGAGACAAGAAGGCTGGCTACTCTTCCTCTTCACTGAGCTTGACAAGCTCATTAGTGAGAAAGCTCCACCATGCCCCTGAAGAACCAGCCCCCGGCAGAGAAAAGGCTGTTAAAGGCCACCAGCAGTCTGGTGCAAGGGAAGGAAAGGCTTATCGTTATCAACGCAGTGGTGTACCAGCCAGACTGGGTTTTTAGCTCCTGAGGGCTATTTCCTTCTTCAAAGAAAAGGCTAAGTAAAAAGGTCTGCTGGTTGCTTTTAATTCCTGCATTTGTGTGCCTTTACAAGTAAGCCATTTCTACCTAACTGAGGCACCTAATAACCTCCACCTTCAGTTTGGACAACCACCATAGCAACAATAAAAAAAACAAGCATAGGGAAAAACTGCTATTGAGCGTAAGTGCATGTCTACATAATTGCAAAAGTTTAGTACAGCTTTCAGATTGATGGGAAATGAGGGAACCATTACAGTTCCTTGGTCCAATAAAAGCTGACTATTTTTAAACATTAATAAAGGCTTTATATAAATGAAATTATTTTTGTGCATCCAAATACAAACCTGTTTTCAAGAATGCTGTCACATGATCAGCCTCTGCATTACGCCTTTCCCCCAGACTCTGCTGCTCTGTGGAATACATTGGTTGAGAATGATTCTAAATTTTTTAAGTTTGTATGCAGTGAACTGAGCAGTTTTCACTCCATTTTGGGGAACTGAAAATTTTTAAGGCTACTATCCTGCCTCACTTAGGACAAATCTATTTCAACGCAGTCAAGATTTCCTCCTAAAAGGATCTATTGTGGATCCTGCAAAAATCACAATACACTGTTGCAACTCTGCATTTAACATGTGATGGTCTGCTGGGGGGGGGGGGGGGGGGGGGGAGGGGGCAATGCTAATACTTCACCAGTGATTACGGTTACACTGTACTTGAGTTGAAAGCAACTAGAAACCAGCTGCTACTGGGCTTCCACCTCCCTCACACTCCTCTCACCAGGTGAAGTGTGAAGAACGTGTGTAAATTAAATGCCTGTTGTGCCTCAAAGAAAAACAACTCATATACTGGTCCATATAACCATACAGAAAGAAGCCTTCATACAAGCAAAAATCCTTTTTTCTCCCTCCCCCCCAAAGTATTATGCTGTGATGGGAGCCAGCAGGGAGAATCATAGAGTTTATGTGTTCTTTTAAAATCTTCCTAAGATTTAAAATCCCTAAGACCCTCTGACCAGCTCCCAAGCTATCTGCCCCGCCATACCACTAGGGATCCCGCGTCAGACATCTCCATCTCCTTAACCAGGTAGTAATATTGGCTTGGAAATACTGTTCAAATGGACACAGTCCTCAGCAACCTGCTCTAGCTGACCTGGCTTGAGCAGGGGCTTGGACTGCACAATCTTCAGAGATCCCTGCCAGCTTCGGCCATTTGCTGATTCTGTGACTTTTGGTATCAAAAGCTTTTTCTTACATTTTGGTTTCTTACAGAAGTGATTTGCTGCCTTTTCTTCACATCCTGTTCCCCCAGGGAACTGGAGCCAACCCTAGTGTATGATCCTTGCTTCCTGCCCAACACCACTCATTTATTTCCTGTCCTGTAACTCAAAACACATAACCACATATTTTTTTCCGTATTGACTGTTGGATTTTGTGAACTGCTGCCCTCTGCTGAATACAGAATATACACCTCCTTCAGCACCCTGAGTAGCCTTACACTACGTTTCTGTTAAAAAGCCTATAAAATCCACTTCCACCACCTTCCAGTGACAACAGTGCTGTTGGTATATATTAACTGACTCATACCGCACACAACCCTATTGTGGTCAGCTCATTTTATATGGATGAGCCTTTCAGAGTAGTCAGTGCTACAATAAACAAAGATGACAGCAGGCTGGGGATGACTTAGCAACATATTCAAAAAATGTCCTTTTCACAGAGCACTGCAGCTAGTTGACACCATCAGTGCTGACCTTATCAAACAAATCCTGTTCTTCTTCTCTCCTACCAGTAGCTGCTGTTCCTGCATTGCAAAAATAATCTGGACAAGTAATTTGCCATAACAGAAGACAGATAATTATGTTCAAAAACTTGGTGGAAAAGCAGTGATTTCAGCTTCTCAGACAGACAGCAATTTTTCAGTGTGTACCCCAAAGACTTTGCATGGAAAAACAATACTATAGTTTCTCCAGCTAGATGCTCTCTACTCAATTTCTGAACACTTTATTGATCCAGTACCTTACTTGTTTTAGGAAGGCCTAAGAATGGGAGAGGTTATATTATGGATTATTTGGATTCTATTCCTTATTTTTACAGCCCTTTATTTTCAATAATACAGAACAAGCCTTAAGAGGAAACCAATATTACAAATTCGGTCACCAAAAGTGAGCTAACATCTAAGCAAATTTTTCATACCTTAAAATTCCATACATTCACTTTTTCATTCCTTAACACACACACAAAAAAAAAAAAAAAGAGAGAGAGAGAGAGAAAACGAGAACGAACGAACGAACAAACGAACCCCTTTAGAACCTGCAGGCATCATTTGAGAGCATGACTTCATGGTACACATTCACAGCCCCAGCTCGGACCACATTTGCTTACTCTCTGACTACCCACGAGGTCATTCTTCTTGCTCCTGGGAGTTTGCACGCACAGTGCTTTCACTTACATGAGACTTGGGCATGCTCAAAGAGCACAGAGTTGGACCGCAACAGTTAAACAGTCCTTTATGGGATCTAATCATCATCTTAACCAGGGCTGAGAAAGAGAAGTTGTGTCACAAAGAAAAACAGGGCAAGGTGGGGGAAGCACCTTTAATAAGTAGGGGAGTGAGTCTTCATTAAACAAAGAAACCTGAAGATCTCAGCATCACAAACCTTTCCAGGCACCCTGTGCTRTGAACCTCTGCTGCGACCAGCCAAACCTCAGAGCGCAGAGGATCAGTACTGTTCACTATCTACAAACATACAATGCAAAGAGTAAGAAAGCACATATTCCTGAGCACTTCCATCACAACCTCCTCCGTGACTGCTCTGTGCACACCAAACTGGCAAAAACCCATAGTGGCAAGATGCCACTGTTACACAGTCGGCAGCAACAGGAAATATTTAAGCTTGACCTCAGTCTGGCTTCAGCTGTGTGAATTCCACAATACATGGAGGTCAAAACCAGAATAAAGTATCATGAGATACCCACCTAAAACAGCCAGAAAAGCACTTGCTATGTGAAAACAGTAATTTGGAGTGCAGTCAAGTCTTTGGTTGTAAAGACACTCGAAGAGCAGCCTGATAAATATGCAACAGTTAACACACCACACTAACCATGAACCACCCTGTATAGACAAAGGTCAAAGAAACCTCATAACAACATTTCTTGGGTGAAAGACAGCCCAACAAATCTATATGGATGCTATCTCAGCTTCCTTTACTTGTTTCCTGTGAATCCTGGTATGTACAGTTCTGTCTCTGGGAAGCCACTGAAAAGGAGAATCATGTTAAGTAAAACTATGAATCCAATTTTGCAGCAAAAGTTTGCTAGACACACTACAGTTCTGGCTACAATCCCTTGAAAACATCCATTAYATATGTAGCCCATTAGAGACCTGAATGGCGTGCAAATACATTTACTTTATCTATACAGGGCACGCTAGAGGTCACTGATGTCAAATGAAGTTTTTGCACGCAAGGCAGATGTGGAGCACAGAGCAGAAATCTGATGTACACTTCAAAGGGAAGACATTCCTCCAGTCTGCAAGGCAATTCTGTCTCACTTAGTAAGGAGTTTCTTTTGAAGAAATACTGCTACACAGGAATCTGTTTAACTGGAATGCTGACACGTAGCATTCTCTATTAACAAGAATATGATAACATACTCAGGACAGATTCCCTAAAGAATGTTACAATAATCTTAGACAGTGGATAGGTGAACCATCTAGTCTTTGTAAGTGGCTCACCCAGTTCTGTCAAGCCACAATACAGTACAGATACAAGTTTATTCAGCTGACATACATCCTGAGAATAATTTTCACTCAAGTATACTGTTACTAACCAGGATGCAATTTGCATGGCAAGATCTGAATTGCTCCCATTGTTCCAAGTTTGTTTTGTTTACATCTGAGGATATGACAAAATTTTATTAGGTCATGTAACTTTTTCACTCATATAAAAGTTGAGATCTTGTGAGTGTGCTRTGTATTGGAGTGTGTGAGCAATCTGCGCATTGGAAAAAGATTTATGGTCCATAATCCTAGTGATGCTGCAGGAACATGGTCCCAAAGACAGGATATGATGAGAGATGAGATGAAAAGACCTGTGATAACAAACAGAACTAGCTCTGCCACTGGCCAATTCATTTTGTGTGTTTCTGCCTCAGTTTTTTTTTTTAATCTGTAAAACAAGGGAGGCAAAGTTCATCTATCTTTGCAAAGCACTTTGAGATATTTTGATAAACTACGCTATTTAAACACAGCATCTTCCAAGGTCAGTCKTCTTTGCACAGCTAAGGCACACTTAAATAAACCAATCTTCAACTTCTCCTTCTTTGGATTTATAAATATGATTACCAGACATTTTGTTCCAGCATCCATTTACTTACRGAACATTTAGCCAGCTCATTAGCACACAGCAAGACACAGTTTCACACAGCAGGAGCCCCGGGCTCAAGAATGACCCTCAGAAGTCCTGCTTCCAAAGTTAGCGAGGGCCAGGTGTGACTCACAGATAATGAGCTTGGCCTTGCAGAAAGCAGGCAGTGTGCCAGCTGAACTGCTCCACACAACCACAGCAGACTCGCTGTAAAGACTGCAGCCCCTCATTATTTCAAATTCTCGGCCCATAAAGTACTTTCATGTACTTTACAAGCTATAAAGCATAAATAAATTAGGTTGTAAAATGGATGAGAACTGGCTTCCTAGCTAAGCAATTAGTAGACAGCATTAATACCTTTTTTAAAGAAAATATGACAGTGTTCTAGCGCATGGAGGGGGATCATGCCTGTGGTCAGTTAGAGAAAGGTTTAAGGATATGAATAGGACTAAAGTACAAATAACARATCTTAAAATAACTGTGGACTACTCTCAGTGAAAAAGGTTCAAAAGCAGAAAACAGAAAATTATTATGCATGTTTTGATTCCCTCTTAGAACGGAAGGCTAGTGTGCAGAGAACAAGAGGGGCAGACAGAAAAGAGGCATACCACATACAGGTGATGCATACATCTTAAATTGATAAAAATTCATCTTTACAACTGGTCTTTCCACAAGTCTCTGAGCACTTAAAGAGTAGACAATGGTGTATCTACTAATATCTATATACCTTGCCTAAGTACACTGCAGAGCACTTACTATTCTACTGTTCTGGAGGTTTACACTGCCTAAATAACAGCAAACTGCAGCTGTCAAAATAAATCAGAGTACTGCTTTGCATTACTGACACTTTTCAAAATGTGGTTATTTGTAATGAGTCTTAAAGCCACGAATGTACGTGAATTAGTTCCTAACAGGATGCATACGTTTTATCTTATCTGCCTAGCCAAGACTATATGGRGTGGGGGGGACAGGGGACACATTCTTAGTGTCTAGACACTACTCTATGAATTTGACCAGCCTTAGAAACACTGTCACTCTACCCCATTTAATGGGATATTGATCTTTTATACTTCACTCTCTACAAATCAATATTCTAATAGACGCGCAATAGACTGGCAGAGGGATAGAGAGTACAAGTCCACTAACCTGATGGACATGATTATGCAGAAATCAAGGTCAAATCACAAAGGAAGATTTAAACTTGATCTGAGAAGAAGAGCAGGACATAGAGAAAAGAGATGGTAAGCAAGAGAGTAAAAAACAAAGATTAACTAGAGAAGGAGGAAAACATAGCCTGAAAAAAGCATGGATAAGTCAGCTAACAAATTCTGTCTGGGGACCACAAACTAAAGCACCCTTGTCCTTTAGGCTGTATGAGTTCCATGCCATGGTTTAAGATGCATTTTAAGTACCCTGCAGGAAACATCTCCAGTATATCACAAGGGAGATTTACTTCCTTTTAAAGGAAAATAGTAAGTTTAAATATCTGAAAACTGCTCAAATAGCCTATTCAGAACAAAGGCAGACAGAAACCAAGTACAATGTAAAAAGATACACTGGAAAGGAATATCTTATTCTTCCAGAGTTAGTTCYGAAGGGAACTAGGAAGTGGAAGGGAGTCTTTATCAAGGACAGTCTTTTAGTAAAAGGCCTTCTTCTGATCATGTCTTTCTGGTTGCACAGCAAACAACTTCTCATGCTGTAGAACTGTGAGCTAAAGTGACCATCTTGCACCAAGTATTAACATGCTGGTGTAACATTAAGGCAAGCCTGAGACACAAAATACTCCAACGGTCCAGACAAACACAAGACTAGTGCAAGAATATTCCTGGGGCAGAATATCCCCATACACCAGTACAGACTGGGAACTGACTGACTGAGCAGCAGTCCAACTGAAAACCTCAGGGGTTACAACGGATCCCAAGCCGAATATGAGCCAAATGTGCACTCTYACTGCAAGTAAGGCAAACCTCACATTGGGCTACGCTAGGAGGAAGATGGATCAAGGGAAGGTATTACGCCTCTCTATTTGGCAGTGGCGAGGCAGCACCGCAAGCTGCAGCCAGTCTGGGTCCTCTAGTTCAAAAGATATGCAGAAAAACTGGAGAGGATCCAGCAAAGGGCTACCAAGATAGTCAGGAGACTAAGCATATAACCAACAGGAAAAGTTTGAGGGAGGTGTGTTTGCTTATTCTGGCAGGACACACACAGAGGACACTATGGGACAACCTAACAGCACCCTACAACTGCCTGAAGGGCAATTACAAGGATGACAGAATAAAACTCCTTTCAGTAGTGACAGATGACATACAAGACACAAAGGCCACAAACTGCAGCTTAGGAAGTTTCGGTCTGACATTTGGAAAAAACTCGCTGACTAGGAGGGTGATGCAGCACCGGAACTGGTACCCAGAGAGGCTGTGGAATGTCAATCCTTGGAGTTTTCCCAAAACTCAGTTCAACAAAGCCACAGCTGACCTGATCTAGTATTGGCAACACTCCCACTTCAAGCAAAGGTTGGACTAGATCACCACCAGCATTTCCTTCCTATCAACATTCCTTTGATGATTCCATGCATATAAGAAATCACTGACTACGAGTCCAGAGCCTTCTGGCTACCATAAAAGACAAGAAGTTTTATATCCGATTTCTTCTAGACTAGGTTTACTCCTAGATACGTGAGCACAGCTCCCTTATTTGCAGTCTGATGAATCGCAGGCTTGCACATGTCCCACTATGCCTGAGCTCCACCACCTTGTTACAATATAACAGCCAAGAAAACTCAGCAATGAAGTGAGACGAAGACAGTTCTGAAATGAACTTGCTGTTCCAGGCGCATTTAACCTCCTAACCTCTCATTACCAGAAGGATATTAACAAATCTGAGAAACTGCAGAGAACAGTCATAAAAGTGATTAACAGGCAGGAAGCACTCATTTATACAGGGAGAAAAACCAACAGCTAAATATGTACATCATATCAAAGAAAAATGACACATAYAGTCTCATCATAGGGACAGCACAGTGTGTTGCAAAAGAAATTCTACAGCTGCGCCAGGTGCCTTAGTTCAGCATTACAGAGTTCACACACAGTTCACTCTTCCAGCTCCATTCTGTGCTTCCTTGCTTTCTTTCAACAACAATTTTACATAATATAAATTAAAATGAGCTTTCATCAATTTTTCACCCAATCTGGACATCTCAGGARTTCAACCCGTTCACAGTTCAATGCAACAGAAACCTGGGGTGGGAGAAGGAGGAGGAAGAAAACACTGAATTTTCCATGACCTTTTGCTGATTTTGAAAACACCATCTCCTGTACATGTAAGCAATCTGTTTCTTTTACTACAGAGTAATGACTCATTACTTCTCTTTTTTAAAAATGAAAAAGAATTCCATCTGGCACTAAGAATTAGCAGCCAAACTATGTGTGTCTTGATCTCAAGTTCGATTTGATAATAAAAGAAAGCCCTAAACTACATAAATGAAGTGTATTTTAATATTTGCAGTCACTCAACATTTCAGTGTCTATCTCATAAAATTAATCTACCCGCTTTCCCACAATTAGAAGTGCTCACAGAGTCAAAGTATTGAACCCATGAAGGCAGAGCTCAGAAGCATCCACAGGAAACAACTGTAATGCTGCTTTGGCAGACAGAGAGTGGCTAGATTTGATTATTTAAAGGCTTTTATCATATTCATTCCATTCAATTATGAAGTGCTGGTGCTACAGGTACATTTCCTGAATGTTCACATCAAAGTACACGGATCCAGGTCTAAAACTGCCCAGAATCTTCCCCAAAATTACACTGAATAGACACTGGGAGGCACTGCCCTTCAAAGTTCCTCTTCCATGCCTTCCATTCTCTTAGACTGTTATTCTTAAGAAAAAAAAAAAAAAAAAGCCCCAGCTGTTCATTATCTCCCCATCCGTTCTGTTAGCCACACTAACTGTCCAACCCATAAATACTGACTTAGCTGTCTGACCTTACCTCTACCTCTCCGGGTGCTGCTTAGCTCCTCTTCACAGGCAGGCAGGAGGYCGCAAGGTGGGAAAAGCCTCTTTCTGTTTCCTGGGTGTTGCAGAAGAGAGAACAGAAAAGTCGGTCAGTAACCACAGCAGGGAGAGACAGACGGACAGACAGACGGCACATTGTTCAGGGGGCCCAGAGCGCGCTCCAAGGCTTTGCAACTGCAAACGGTTTCTGCCTCTTAAATACGAGCAACTCATTTGTGGTTGTGATCACCGATTCTGAATGGAAAACACAGGGTCCACGCAAAGGGAGAACGGAGGCGAACAGATGTCCTCACCTTACCCGAGAGCTTCCCTAGCCTTAGCCCCAAAACAAATCAGTGCATTACGAACACCAGCTGACCCGAAGGGCAAACACCAAAGCTAGAGAAAGCGCTAACCTGCGAAGAACTTACAACTGACGCTTTTTCCTGGCCTTATCTCAAGTTTGCGCTTCGCTGAGAAAAGACGAGGCAAGACCAACCTTGGCTGCTCTATTCCCTTTAAGGATCACRACACGCTGGAGCGATTTTGCCCCGACTACTTTAGAAAAAACGTTGTGCATAGTTGCATTGGCAAAATTTCCCAAATCAAGATGGATTTTGGTTCCGTGTGCTCCTTTCTCCCCTCCTCCAGAGGGCTGAGGAACGTCCTGATAACGTAGCCAAGGGGGAGATTAGGGCCTTTCTCGCTATTCCCGTAGGTACGAAGCCAGCTCCGTTTTTAGCGAGCAATTTTCACCGCTGCTATGGGAAGACGAGAATCTCCTTTTCCCCTTTCACACATCCGATCTTCCCAGCGGGGCGAGTTTTACACCGCAGACAGAAAGCAAAACTACAAAGAAGCRAGCCGCCACTTCCGCTACCCAGATAAATCCTGGCAGAATTTCTAAGCTTTTCAAGATCCAAACGCAAACAGTTTCATGGGTACAACAAAAGCGACAACTTTGAAAACATGTTAACTTATGTGAAAAACAGAAACACGGGAAGTTAACCAAAAAGAGAAACCAGTCAAAATTCGACTAATTAAAAAAAAAAAAAGGCTTTTAAAATAAGCAACGATTTAACATCGCAGTGAACAGTTAAGCCAAAGCAGCTGCACGTAGTTAAGGCTATTCAGTTTCAAGCATGTTCACGAGGGTGAGGCGAAGCCCCACAGAGGGGAGCGGGGCAGCCGCGGTGAGGGGAGCAGGGGGATGCCCGGGGCGGCCGGCACCCCGCTCCCTCCTGCCCACCCCCGGAGCGAGGGGGCCCCGCGCACCTCGCCGCCGAGGCCCGGTCCCCGCGGGCTCCCGCCCCGCCGCCGCGATGGAGCCTCGCTGCAGCGG
>NW_020450529.1:2637165-2655443 GCF_003343035.1 Apteryx rowi | reverse complement strand
CCCCCCCCCGGCACCGTGGGGCTGCCTCTTCGCTTAGCGACAGCGTCTGCTTTAGGCTTCTGAACAAACCCTTGCGAGCTGGAGGCTGCGAGGAAAACCAGCACACACTGCCGGCCGTCCTCACCTTTTGATTTTCGAATTCGGCAAAGTTTCCCCCAGCTTTTATTCCGCAGCTGCTCACGCAGGTGTAAGCACTCGCCTGCGGGGGGCACCCGTGTAACTTTGGGAACCCGAGCTTCGCCTCCGCTTCCTCGAACGGAACCACATCTCTTCGCGAAGCAAACACTGTCGCGCGTTTTAGTGCGGCGATGGAGTCGCTAACTCGGCTTCTTTCTAAAGACTTAGGTGTGCGCTAGTGTAACGCCTTCATCGCTTGGTAACAGGATTAGCAGAAGCAGGTCTGAATGTAACGTTTTAAAAGATGCATTGAGGTTATCTTCATTTTAATAAAAAGTTATGTTGAAATTCTTTGAAACTAAACGGCTTTTAAAATAACTAGAGGCTAATTTTATAAAAAATAGGGCTAACTGCATAAAAATAGAGGCTTGCTGCAGTGTCACTTTAGTGTCTTCATGACTTATATGTTGAAATACTTAATGCGTACTCTGCTTCACCTTGGTTTCTAGCCTTATCTAGCATTTTCCTAGATAAGCAGTCTTTTAGCGTTTTGCAGGGGGAAAACTTCAATTAAAAATACTTCGGTATTTCTGTAATTAACAAGTCTTGTCTGGTTTCTAGATCAAATTAGCTGAGGGTTTTTTTGCCTGCCATGAATTTTTTTTTTTTAAAGCTCGTAGACTGTCTTAAGAAATTGAATCATTAACACACACTATCTATTCTTTTTCAGTCCATATGGACTTTTTGATTTGCATTTTGTAAAAGGTTCCAGAAAAGCTAGACTTGTAGTTCAAGAAATTTACAGGAAAATGAAATGTTTATTATTTCCCTTTCTCACAATAAAACTGTTTAAAATTCATCAGCTGAAATTGCATCTCCACCTTGAAGAGGGGGAAACACCAACATGTTCTTAACACTAAAATATATGTACTGGTAAGTATCTTCAGAGCCTTTTTTCAGGACCTCTGACTCTCTCAGTTGTTCTCCCCCTCGCATGGTCTTAGGATAAAGATAAATGGATAAGGAAGAAAGCTGGGTTTTGTCCTTGATCTTCCATGAGCAAGACCTCCAGCACCATCACAATTTGTGACTTTATGTGATTGCTTAAAAAAAAAAAAAGTGTACTATTGCACAGCTAGCTTAGATCCGTGATAATGCTTTTATTTTGAATGATGATTTCAGTCTTGAAAGAGATCACTATATATACTTAAAAAATAAACTAAACCTTTTCTTTTAAATAATTTTCTGAGGAAATAGAACAAGCAAAGATTCTACAAGTTGCTTTTGCCAACAAGTTGGTTAAGGTATGAGCCTTCTACTTTTGCTGTTAGCTACCAAAGTTGTCAATAAGAAGTACATGAGATTTTCCTTTYTTCCTTTCCCCTTTTTGCTCATCAAGCCAAAGTCTCAAAGATCACACAATGCAGTCAGTTTGGTGTATGAACAGGTATTTGTTTTCAGTTCCCACATTCAGACATCAGAGTTTGCCAAATGCTGACTTCTCAAAACGTTGGTAAGTCTCTGTAGAAGGAAGCATTGAACGTTACAAGCATTTGATTCTTGTTCTCTTCACAGTATAGCCCAGACAATGTGGCTGGAGCGGACGGAGACATTGACCCCACCGAAATCACCTTTCCAGGATGTTCTTGCCTTACCAGTTCCTGTGTGGTTCGTGTGTGTTCATGTCTTTGCCGTGGTGAGAATTACAACAATTTGTGCATCAAGCCTACTGACAAAGAAGAGGAGTATGCCAGGCCTATATTTGAATGCAATGCCATGTGCCAGTGTGGTGAATCCTGTCAAAACAGGGTTGTACAGAGGGGCTTGCAGTTCAGGCTTGAAGTATTCAAGACTGTGAAGAAAGGGTGGGGTCTTCGCACTCTGGAATTCATAGCTAAAGGAAGATTTGTTTGTGAATATGCTGGTGAAGTTTTAGGTTTTAATGAGGCGCGTAGAAGAATTCAGGCCCAGACATCCAAGGATTCAAACTATATTATAGCAGTGAGGGAGCACCTTCACAATGGTCAGGTAATGGAGACTTTTGTTGACCCTACATACATTGGTAACGTAGGCAGATTCCTGAATCATTCCTGCGAACCAAATTTATTTATGGTGCCAGTCCGAGTTGACTCAATGGTGCCTAGACTGGCGCTTTTTGCAGCCACTGATATTTCTGCTGGAGAAGAACTTTCTTATGATTATTCTGGACGATTCCATAATTTACCAGTAACTAACAGAGAGCAAAAAACTTCAGAGGAAGGTAACACATTGAAAAAACCCTGCTACTGTGGTTCCCGCACATGTACTTCCTTCTTGCCTTGGGACAGCTCCCTCTTTTCCACGCCAGGCACTTGTTCAGAGAGCTCTTCATAATTTTTCCATCCCTAAGCATACACTAATGAGCACCGTTTTCCTTGGTGGTTAAACAGCAGTTAACTAAAACCCTTCTTGCTATAGATGCATTCAAGAGCTATACTAAGGATACATTTTTTGAGAAGAGGGAGAATTATTCAACTCAACTTTTAAACACAGCCCAGATGATCAGTGAGTATCAGTTTTGAAAACTAACATGTACATTCTAGTTTCACACACTCACCTGCTAGGTTTCTTCAACTTTTGTTACTTTTGCATCTGACAATGTACTTGAGAAGGAGAAAATTCAGCCTTTACACCACAAAAGGGTTAATATTTGCACAATATAGTTGAAATGTACCCAAGGTGAGAACCCAAAACCTAATGCAGCTGTACACTAGTACTCTAAGCCATCATGCTAAACAGTAAAAGAAGAAATTTGGGTTTTAGAAGCTGATTATGTAATCTACCAGCAGTATCAAGGAGGTACATGTGGTTTTGAATAAGAGCTTAAAAAAAATTACATTTTGAGAATGTCTTCATGCAGCGTCCTGAAGATTCTGTTTTCAAGGTGGATGATATGAGGGAGCACTAAAGGTTCAGGCTGTTCCAAAACAGAATCAGTTACTAACCCACGCCAGGTGCTGTTACCTTGTTTTCTTCTGATGGTTTGCCATAGGTTAAAGCACCTGTCTCAGTTTATACTACATCTTTCAAAAGAACAAAGAAAGAATGAACTTTAACACTGGTACAAAGAAAGAACATGTGATGTCAATAAGAAAAGTAATTGAAAATTGCCTAGAGAAGAGATTGAGACAAAGGAATACTGACATTTGCAAGAAGGGCATTAGGTTTCTTAAATTCCATTAAAAGAAATTACATTTTAAAATGAATTGCTGTTATTTTGTGTACCATAAAACACAAATAACTAATGCTTAGTGATGTCAAAGATTAGCGTAAATGCTTTTTCACCCTCTTTCATCTCTAGTCACATCTAGCTGCTTACCAAAATTTGGTTTCAAGGAACTAGTTCAGTTTCATTACCATTTAGCTTCTGTGTAAACTGCACAGTACCTCGGGCTCTTAGAAGTACAGTCATCCCACCTTTTTAAACCGCATCTATTTCAAGACTCATCTAATAGGATTTCTGAAGTACTAGCAAGCAGCACTTCCATGGCACTTTCCAACATTGTAATTGTCCGGAAGCAAATTTGGGCTCTGCAGTCTGAAGCAGTATGTATGATACTGCTAGTCTGACGTACAAAATCATAAAGCAGTAAACGGTAAAGTACATTTGAACAACAACAAAAAAACRGTGTTCCTGCACTGTTGAACAGCTGGCAGATATGAGAGTTCCTTTCAGCTAGTAACTGTTTTGTTTTCTTTATTTCTAGAGCCAAACAGTATTAAGCAGGGGGCTGTCCTTTCCCAGCAGACAGAGAAGGTTATTGCATCTTCATCGTCCTTGTACAGATCTAACATGCCCACTCTACTTACCAGAGTAAGTCTCTAAGTCTCCTTACACCAGGAGGCAGAAAAGAATAGATGCTGTATTCAAAATATACACTGAGCTAGCAGTTTCTTAATAAGAATTAACCACTAGTGTTTTTCATATTTCCTAAAATAAAAGCTATAGTTTCAAGATAAATACGTAAGGTAGCTTGCCTGATGGGGAAGTAAGTTCTGTAATTATAAGTTACATCACTTCCTTTCTAAAAAGATCAAATTAAGGAAGCTTCAGAC
The DNA here is from genome assembly GCF_003343035.1 of Apteryx rowi. NCBI lineage: Eukaryota > Metazoa > Chordata > Aves > Apterygiformes > Apterygidae > Apteryx > Apteryx rowi. The sequence goes on along the minus strand of NW_020450529.1, from coordinate 2,651,231 downwards.
AGGCTTGTTTAAAATTTCTCCCAACTTTGATGAGCAAGACACAGATAAATGGCAGTGCTCTTTTTTACAATATTGCCACATGGTATTCCATCAGTGCAAAAGCCCTTGATTTATTTGCTTTGTACAGTTTGATCTTTAACTGTATTCATAGCCTTTGACATAATATATACACACAAGCTACCCTATCTGCAGAGGAAAAATAAATCAGCTGTTCTATAAGCAAGCTAGCAACAACATTTAATTTTTCTTTTTAGAAGGACAACTCTTTGATTTGGAACTTAAAGATTAACTTGATAGTGATATGATAATGGAAATTTGGCTGCTCTTATTTTGCTAAACTGACTTTCCCTATACTTCCTTGACAGACTTCAATGTTGGCTATTCCTCCTTTAATAAATATATCTTCCTGCTTCTGTTACGGAGAACTGCTGTTGAGACATGTGCTGTGGTTGTAGTTTAAGCTAAAGATTACCACCCGATCATGCTCTAGATGAATCATTAACTGTCACTTCTATAGACACAGAAAGCTTCCAAAGGGTTTCAGCTGTTTGTTAAAAGTACTGGTTACAAGCAGAGCAGCCAATAACTTTACTCCTTGCCTGATCAAGCCTGGCTGTTTCTACAGAAGTTCTCCAGCCTCTGTAACTTAGAACGCACGCTTCATTAGATACCAGAATGTAGATTTCAAGATCTGTTGTCCCATTTAGAGGTTTATCTGGTTTTCTTCTCCAGAAGGGCATTGTTCCAGTCACTTTCAGCCTGCACGTTTGGGAGTGGACAATCCAATCTACTTCCTTTTCCCCTCTTGTAAATTGTTTTGAGAGTAGTTTTATACCACCTGTATTCCTATTCCTCAAGATTAGATAGGTTTTCAAGATGACAGCAGTTTTTTAGCTTCCTGTTATGAATATGTACTTGGCCTGATTTTGAATAGTTGAGGAAGTGTAAATTCCCCCCCCCCAAAAAAAACAACAAAACACCCAAAATACCATTAGCCATATCTAGTCCTTGCATCACCAGCCTTAAACCAGAGAACATAGCTGAGCCTTGTGTCTCTGTGCAATTCCACCCTCTCAGTCACAGCCAGATGAAGCCAGTTTCTAGGAAGTGAACTGAATATCAATTACCTGGTAAGAAAAAACTTGATTGTATAGAGTAACAAAAAGACTGTTGTACTGTTAAAAGCAGCCAGCCAYATTATAGGCTTTTCTAGAACATGAAATGGTATGTTGTCATTGAATTCTAAATCTTCATGGCAATCATTAGTGGCAGTTTTCCACACGCTATACATTACATAATACACACCTTGCTATAACTTAGCACTACAGCTGGAGAAGGAAAAAAAAAAAAAGACTAAAAGATAAAATAGGCCCTTGTTTGTACCTGTTGCATTTGTTCATCTTTTCCTCTCAGTTAGATGTACATGGAACCCAGTCTACTGATGATCACTTTGATGTGCTCTTGCACAATGAATCCACTCCAAACAGCTCAAAGGGCAGAGCTCTGTCTAACCTTCCTTTCTACTCTCAAAGTGCAGTAATGATGATCTGTATTTCTGAGGTTTATAACTACTAAAAAGAGGTAAGTTTTGATCCACRCTAGAGTTTGGTTTTGATTTTTTGAGAAAAGAGGCAACCAAGCTTGTCAGTGATCCAATTTCAAAGCTAACTGTCCATACCGCAGGAATTCCAGGTAAATACAGCACTAAGCATTTGTAGAGCCACCCTGCGTTCAAGTAAATCTGCCTTCAGAGACTCCCTTGCAAAACAAAGCCATAAGAAGATATTTTGAAATAAACRACCAGATTCTGAAATCCTAGAAGGATACTCATTTATATGTAAGCTTACACAAATCACAGAGTGGTTGAGGTTGGAAGGGACCTCTGGAGATCATCTAGTCCAAATCCCCTGCTCAAGCAGGGTCACCTAGAGCACATTGCACAGGATCATGTCCAGGCGGGTTTTGAATATCTCCAGAGAAGGAGACTCCACAACCTCCCTGGGCAACCTGGTCCAGTGCTCAGTCGTCCTCACAGTGAAGTTTTTCCTCATGTGCAGATGGAGCTTTCTGTGTTTCAGTTTGTGCCCGTTGCCTCACGTCCTGTCGCTGGGCACCACTGAAAAGAGTCTGGCCCCAAAATTTCTGCTGAATTTCGATATTCACTGAATTTCAATATCTGTATTTTATTTACAACTTCAAAAGGGAAGAAACCTATATGCAAGATCAACAAATGCTCAAGGATGGCTTCTGGCTATACACAGCAGTACTTTGAATACAGCATTTTTGTTGTTGCTTGTGATAATTAATTTCAACCAATTGCTAGATAAGGAAAAGAAATGGTCAGATTGTCCTCCCTTACAGAAGGTATTTGAACCTGTAAAGATCTGAGAGAAATAACATCAAATTTAGAAAGTATAATTTGTATTTTGTATTACTGATAGTTTCAAAAATAATGGGAAAAATATTACAAACACTCAAGCTTGGAGATTTTACTTCCCCATTGAAATTAATTCAAAAAATTTAATGAAAGATCTTATATTTTAATACAAAGTAACATAATTCAAACGAGCAGCATGAATGGAACACATTAAGCCATCTCAGTGGAAGACCAGGAAGGCTTTCTTCCRCATACCACCCACAGCACAGTAAGTCTTAACTGACATAGCTGATCCTGTAGTGCAGCTTCACTAAAGCTGTTTTCAAGATAAAGCCATAAGAATTTTACAGTATAGAGATTCATAAGATTTTAAGTTTTTTTCTTCCAGAATATGAAACAAAACAAACTCTACATAAAATCTTTACTAAAGTAAATTCACTCTTACAGCAGAAATAAACCTTTTAGAAAGTTCGGGATAAAAATTCTTTATTATCTTAATAAAATACATGCATTAAAACATCTATTTTAATTAAAACTTCTGGTGYTGGTCAGCCAGCCTTCACCATACAAAAGATTTGCCATAACTTTCAGTATGCTCATGTGACTGCATGATGTATTAAAACTTGGCAAGCTCTAACTCATAGTGGTGTATTCTGGAATCAAATTTTTCTGCTGCTAAAATTAACTTTAGCTCCCTAATAGAGACTGATGTTTGTGGAAGGGCTTCCTCAGCATTCTCCAGCGCCTTTCTTTCAACATGAAGCACTAAGTGGAGAAGCAGTTGGTAAGCAACAGATTTGTATTGACCTCAACCTGACTTACTGTAGAAAAAGACAATGCTGCAGGAGTTAGGGGCAATAATGCAACTGTTCTGTTAACACATAACATTTTCAATGTTGAGCACAAAGCAGCTGACAAGATGGCCAAATCCAACCCCTATTTTATACACAGTTAAGAGGCCTGTAAGAGGTCAGCAACACAGCAAGCCACAAGAAGTCTGGAAGGGTGGCCGTTCTGGTKCAGAGCTTAGTACACAGAAAACTTCTTGTTTAGTCCCCAGTTAAGGCAAACAACTATCTGGCATAGCAGTATCTCCAGAAAGCATGTCCTAGAGTGAGCAGCAGTGCAAAATAATTTGTGGAAGGGCTCAAGTGTGTTCAGATCCTCAAATGAGGTAGTTCTCAGTATTCCAACTTCCTCTCCTCCTCTGTAAGGCTTTGGAATGTTTTGTTTGGCTTTTTTGTTGTTGTKGGGGGGGGGGGKTTGCCCTTTTTTTCCCCCCTCTCTCYTTTAAAAGCTTAGAGGAAAGTTTCAGAATTTATATGATTAGTTACATTTCCCATCTCTCCACTTTTACAACCTTCCATTCAAGTAGAGCCATGTGTTAGCCCCAGCTTCTAATGATGCCATTTTGGTGATTATTTTCAAGTCCCCAAAATAAGCCTACAGTGTCCAAGAGAAATTCAAAGGAAGTTGACAGTTTTTCCAGCAATAAATCTCCAGCATAAATAAACACTTAATATTTTATTTAAATATGTACATTATGTTGCAGAAGGCACTTTCTAAAGAAGAGCAAGTAGCTCACCAGAAAAAACACATTTTTGGACGTGATTTTCACTGCAACAGGRACGTAACAGAAGTTCTACACTAGCTGCCCATGTCATGGTAGTTGCGAAGACTGGAAGACAGACCTCTTCTTACAGTGGTCAATTATGCCTCCTAGGAGGCTACCAAAGCATTAACTGTGCTTTAAATTTCTTTTCAAGTTGTCTAGAACCTTGTAAAGTCCTTGTTACAGGATTCTGAGTGTGGAAATTGAAACTGTAAGTAAATTAAGCTATTTATTTAATAAAGATTTTTTTCTAAAGGAGATACTAAATAGAATTATTCTTTTAGAACAGAAGCMGCATGTTTCTCCTCTCTTTTGAGCTAGTGTAATTCTGGAATAGTCCCACTGAAACCAACAGAATTCACTGATAAAAAGTTTAGTAGAGATAAAAATCTGAGCCAGGTTCCCCAAAAATAAATACATGAAGTTTCCTCAAGTAATATTGACTTGTTCCAGAATTCCCCCCCCCCCCCAGGAGCTTGAAGCATTAGATTTTTTCCATTCTGTCTCATCAGCAAGTGATATTCCGTGCATTTCTTCTTCCGTGTGTGAAATTCAGTCCTCTMTGTCTCAGTGTGGAAGCAAATTTGGTCACTGCAGATCTGGCAAGCTGTCTGCTGCACAGCGGAAACCCAGATTCGAAGCAGAGCTATCAGGAGTGTTTTGACTACGGGCTGCACAGCGATACCTATAGCAATAAGACTGGAGAGTAAGAAGGAGGGAAAGGGAAAAAAGGATAACTTTAGAGCATATCACAGCTTGTGTTTCCATAGGAAAAAAATTAGATTAATATCAAAGCTTTTCTAATGCTGCTGGAAAGATCAATGAACTGATACAGATCAAAATCACACATCAGGATATTAGAAATAAGGSAAGTCCCACTAGATAATGAGACCAGTTGCAACAGACAGAATACGAGTTTGAATGGCAATGTACAATCGCGTGAGTGTGGACTAGTAACACATCTCACACTGGGAAAAAGCCAAAATGACCATTCTGCTGCTCCTCTTTTCAGAGAGAAGCAAGCAGGTCGTTTGCTTATACTTCAGTACACTAAGGGACAACTCTGAAATGAAAGAGAACTGGCACCTGTCAAAGGCCTTCCCCGAATGGGATGTAACAAGAACAAAAGAACTGGAGACAAGCTCCTCAGCATTTCTATGGTTAACATTTTAGAGATATTGATAAAATCTGGACTGGTGGCTACAAGAAAAGCTACCAGTGGCTTTGTTTTAAATGGAAGAATGATTCAACTGCATTTCAATGTTCCTAGTAAACAATTTTGAACAATCAGCGTTTCCTCAAAAATGGAGGAACCACTGTCATAYGGTTTCTTTAAGCATAAAAGGAGCAAAAGATTATCTGACAGGACTTGTCCTTACAGCTGCTAGGTACAGTCATCTGATTCAACTGCAGTGCATCAATGGGATTTATCTCAAAAGCTTTTCATTATGAATCTTGCCTGTCTTGTGCTTGCAGGATTCRATATTTCTGTGACAGGCTAGTTGGATCAAAAATGGCACCTTAAAAGATTCAAAAAAGGACTGCTGCACTTGCACAGTGCTGTCCAACTATGTCAGTAACAAGTTATTTCAGAAACAATTTATATGGTACCCAATGAACCTAACTTGGAGTGAAATCCACTAGGAACAAGGTCAAACACCTTCTTGATAGTAAGGTAGACACTTAACTATAAGATGCTTTGTATGTTGCTGGGCTGTACAAATTTGGCCATGTCTCAGTGCACATTGATATCTCTGCTCCTCAAAAAAAATTATACCACAGTGCTACAGAGTCTCAATTATTTGATGTTAAGAGTGATAGTTCCCAAACACTGCAACAAACTAATCAATTTAAGATATTTGCTGCATSAAGCCAGACTCCCCGGAAGCAGTCATCCATAGTAGCAGTGAAGCAGGACAGYCACTCTGGTATTTTCACCAAAACAAGTAGAATTTGGTAACCCAGCCTTTCATGTAGCAACTCCAGCATAATCCACCATCCAAGATCTGCCCCACTTTGCTGCTCCTTCGGCAGATTTGGCTGAGGCCTTGCTGCTCCTACCCTTCCCACACCTCCTACCTTCTCCCACAGCTGCAGGCTCTCAGCCCCTGACAAATATTGCCACTCCTTCACTGGGGCTGTTCAGCTGCATCCAGCCAGGCTCTGAACCAGATTTCTGGAATGACTGGGTTAAGAAGCAAACAAAAACCCGCTTTTGGAGGGTGGGGGGTAAGGTTTCAGGGAGGGCATTTTTTTCTTCAAATCTAAATCACTTCAGAGTTAGGACACAGCTACAYAAGTAGTTGAATTTGTACAACCAGGAGCGGGGTGACAACTTAGACTGTCATCCAGGGAACAGTGTGAGCCATGCCATYCACGCGGAGGCGGCAGGTCACTGATGTTATCTCCATTAAAGCATCTCCATCTAAGGAGACATTCAAAGAACAATTCTTCATTGGATCTTGGATTCCAGTGCAAAGCCAGAGAGCAGCTGCTGCCCTAAACAGGAACGGTGCGTACTGTCACTGTCCCACACTGCAGAGGTCTACATGTGAACTCCAACAGCACGCCAGTAGCATTTACAAGACCAACTATATTGAAAATAAAAGTAGCCATGAAGTGTATGTGTAAGCAGCTACATACTTTAGCTTTTGTCAACTCTAGAAGAGGTAGAACAGCAAAAAAATCTAAATAGATTTTTAGGCAYTTAATGAAAAGCCCTTGTACTAGTAATATTCAGTGATTTTTTTGTCTTGATTCACAGCCTACTTTTATCACCTACAAAGAAGACTAGGACAGACTAGAATCTTCAGATGCCTTTAAAATGGGTCACATTATTCATCACTGAAGAGTCTATTCCAGTGTTAATTTAATCAAAACTGCTAATTAACATCTGACATTGATTTCACCCAAGAAGGAAATCAGTGTAGAAAATGGGATCTCACTGTAGAAAATTTAATCTAATTATGAGGAGGATATGCCAGCTGTAGGCTTTGAATGGGAAAAAAGAACAGAACAGCTTTAATGAAAAAGGAGATACACAATGAGCATTTTTTCCAGCACAGTGTGAACACAGAGTTTAAAACACGACTTATGTTCATGCAGATAGCTTTGCAAAACCTATCCTGCGTTTCCCATTAGAAGTTAAACCCAAAAGAGCATGAAAAGCTACTTACGTTGTGGTGGTATTCATACTTTTCAGAAAGAATTTGAAGTCTACCCTCCACCAAGCTGAAAACTTCATCTCCCAGTAATCTTTCTCCAAACACTTTATACTTTTTTTTTGATTGAGTCTCATTCTAAACCTAAAAATCACATCTGTACTTTCTAGCATTGTGCTTGAGTGATGCATATAAGATTAAAAATAGAATCAGGTGCATGCATCAGTTTCAGCTTTTACATCAAACTGTATACTGGGTAAAGTAAAATTTTCCCTAYCCAATGATTTCACCTGGAATAGAATTAAAAATATATATAYCCCATAAGAGCACTGGGCATTGCTCTTCCTTAAATTGCAGGAAACCCTTAACGAGCATAYAGGCTGTCAGGGAACTCTGTCAGAGGATCATTTAATTGTCAGCTCATGTACTTTCAGAGGAAAGATCAATATGAAAATACAGTTACTGTCCAAGATAACTTCATAACATCCCTAGCATCTATCTTCTGCTTTTTTTTTTTTTTTTGCTATATCAACTTTTTCAGCAGCTAGAAATGAATTATTTTTCCTAAAGCAAATTGGTCAGTTTAAGAAAGAAGTGCTCTCTCCACATTTCCCCTTGCTTTTTTTCAGAAAAGCCCAAATACCTAGGGTTTATACATTCAAGTTCTTACATGTATGCTATAATTTCTTAATTAGATATAGATATATCCACAGAAATAGATAAATGGACAAAATACCAGCTTCAGGCRGTTTATGCATTAGACAATTCAAAAGAAGAAATTGCCAATATTGACACAGATTTTGCAAAGGGATCTATCTGCAAAATCTCAGATTCCCCCTTTTTTGCCTCCCTTCAGTTAGGGCCACAAGGGAAGTTTGAATCAGTTTGTCTGAGCAATATTATGTTCATGGAAGTGCTCCAACCTTGTAACCAGGAAGGCAGTTCTCAAAGAAAAAAAAAAATGAGGCGTAGCACTCATGTTTCAGACAGARAGACACAGTCCTAAATACCTCAGTTGACTGCCTAGAGGCAATCTGTGGACACTATCACAATTTTTAAAGTACAGTAGTGTATCTTGACCCCAAACATCAGTCTTATGAAACAATCAATAGAGGCCTCATCTCCTCACAGAAAGCGTATGAAGTCTTATGCAATAAAGCACTATCAATAGCTTTTGCACTAAGTACAGAGTATTTTACAGGAGGAGCCTAGATAGTCAAATGTCTTGGAAAAGATGGAAAAATATTAACAATTCTTGATGTCAGGCTTCCTGGAAAATAAACTGTGTTCTGTTCTCCAAGATCAAGAATTATTTTCTAGGAAGGAACAGTCTAAGGCTGAATACAGTGGGCTCTAAAGCATGTTTGAAACATGCCATGTGGGAAGTACTGACACTTTGTCACATTATCCAAACTGTCCTGCAAAAAGAGGACACATCTCAAGTGCACATTTAGATCTAGCTTCGTAACTTTTAGGTTTAAAAGTCTGCACTGAGTTAAAGTTTACATCAAACAACATTTGTGCTATTTTCCAGGTCTCTGTGTCAAGCGAGATAACATGGCATGAGGCAATCACATTTTGTGGTTTCAGCTAATAAAATGTCAGCTGTCTTTTACACCGAGTTTTATATTGAACTCCATACAATATAAAAGATAGATTTGGCTAGAACTGGAATTTGCTGAAAAACAGTACATTGGGGAAGTTTCTTTCCGTTTCCCGTGCAATTGAAACAACTCAGAGTCAGAGCTAAAGAAGCTTCAGTTTTCCTGGGCAACAGTATCTCAGCTTAACTCCTCATTGCCCCAGGAGACAGCAGAACCTCCTTCCAGAGGATAACAAGCAATGATTACTTTAAGCAATACAAGAAGCATCAGGATAGCTTTTCTGCAGAGTATTTGAATTCTTGTGAAGTCTGCATCTAATTCCTATCAAGAACTAGTTGCCAAATATTTCCTTCAGTTTAGTCTCATGACAGCAGAAATAAAYGCAGACAACAGTAGAAAGCAGCAGTTGCTAACAACCCACTAGCTAAACCCATGAATTCTACTGTAGGCCTTTTGACATTACCTTATGGCACATATAGGATCCACCCTTCTTCACTTTGTCAGTCCCCGATGAGGGCCCTTTCTGTGGATAAAGGGACACTGGTTAGTATTGCTACAAAGAAGGACAGTTGCCAGCTACAGGGTAAAGGTACAAAGCTGTAAGAATAAGGAGGTGAGTAAGGAGCAGCCATCAGTATTCAAAGTAAACAAACTGCTGCTCTATCTGAAACCGGAAAGCTTGAAACGACAGCACTGTAAAGGACTAGCAGACAGGAGAACGTAATTGTTCTCCCTCTCTATTGCTGCAAATATTTAATATTCTAATTGTTGCCCACCTGTCAAGAACACCTGGTTTTGTTTCTGTAAAGCACCTGCTAATATGCTGTAACAAGCAGTGACAAGCATGAAGGAGTTAAGATCTTTCAAAACAGATAAGATTCTGTAGTTTCAGACTCTTCCTAATGAGAGATTATGCATTTTCACACAGGCCAGCCTGCACATCCACTGAAATTTGCAGCTGTGATCAGGTCCACTGCCTCAGGTCTGAGAGTCACTGCCCTGGAGGGGAAAAACAGACATCTAAGCACCTTACGTTAGTCGCCTTGTAAACCTGCGAGTCTCCAAAAGGAATTTGGAGAAGATCTGTTTTTCCTCAATGCAATCATACACATACTATCTGGGGGCCAGTAYAGAACAGGGGCTGTAATGCCCAATGTTTAGGGCTTATTCCCTTTCCAGTCTGAAGTGATGTCTGAAACACAAGTTAGTGACTGCACTGCAAAACATTTTATTCTGCATCATCTCCCAGTCACCGCGTGCTAATTCTGTCGTTTTGCGTGATCATGACAGCTGAAAAGGCCTGCAAAAAGCACTGCACTTACGAGCAACAATTATGTAATTGCACATTCATTTGCAGTTTAATGCATGTGATTTCTTTGAACTGCTTATGAAATTGGCCCTAGAATTGCTTTAATAAGGTTATTTCACAATTCCTCTTACATTCTAACTCTAAAGGATGGGCCACTAGTTTAGAGGAGAAAGCTAGGACTCCTTGATAACACATTCTGTTGCTAGCTTTGATCCATATTTATTATGCAAGTGAGCAATTCACATCTCTCACCTCACTCCTTTTAGCTGTGAAACAGTTACTACTGCACTTGCCTAATGCTTGACTTTAGAGACTACTGCTATACTTCAGATTTGTTTCCATTGTTGATACCATTGTTGATACCAGTCTCATATGCTTTCTATACACCATGTGCATTGAGAAGCTACTTTTAAGAAGGAGCCAGAAGGATGTGYGTCCTATAAAAGCTACAAAAAACATCATCAAGAAAACCAACTGCTATTGATTAGGTAGCTGGYAAGCCAAGCCTAAGTCTCTAGCACSATTAAGGATCCTTTCAGCAAAGCTGTAAGAAGTCTGATTTATGCTTTTTTTTTTATTATTATTTCTGTAGCACGCTAATGACAAACATTTGGTTTTCATGTACAAGTCTCAAAGAATTCATCCTTTAACTTGAAGTACAGGCTGCCGCTTCTTCCCTGGTTGGTAGGATATACAAATCAAGCCTATTTCTAGACAAAACACATTAGAAGCATTTGTTGAATATAGGAAGAAAAAAAAAAAAAAAAGCTGTGACGTTTTCCAAGCACCTGCCTTTTCTGCTATGACCATTACCTGTATCAATAAACATAGGTTACAAGAAAGTCATCAAGGCAGTTTTTAGCAGTTAGAAAGCGAGGAATTCATTGCTACAGATTATGTAAATGAAGTGAAGTACTAACATAAGAAACTTCTTATCGTACAAAGAACTCTACTGAAAAAGAAAGTCTGCCAATTATTTTATTTCCTCCCGTCCAACAGTTCGCCATGCATCCTGGAAGTATCTGAAGGGTGCAGCACTTGCCGCAAAGCCTTAAGCCCAGGCCTTAACCAACAGAAATGCAGTTACTGAAGAAAAACTTCACTAGACTAAATCACAGAAAACAAGACAGTAGGGTTTAAGAGAAATGTTTAGATAATTTTGAAATGATTCAATTTTGAGAGAAAAAAGCATATTTCAAAACAAGCAAATTCAAACAAAAAAAGCAATTTCAATATGAAAAACAGGAAAAGAAAATTTCTGATTATGTTTCAACAAGTATTCACACTTAAATACATTGTCTAGTCCTACAAGCTTATGAACATAGAAACCATAAAGTTTTCTACCTATAATAGTCCTGTTTGGATATGGAAAGAAAAGAGTATTAGAAAAATAAAGAAACTTCTGTAATATCTCCTGAATCTATGAATTTACCTTTAGGAAAGTAGATTGCTAAAGACAGGATTCCACAAGGAAAAAGCAGAAACCTTAAGACACCACCACTCCAGCTTTTCTACAGCAACCACCGATTTGATCAGTTCAGTTACACCTGGGTTACCAGAGGTAACATTCTAAAAGAATTAACACAAGAATCTGTAGCACTGAATATAAGTCATGGGGACTTTCTAAAATTGAACTGAAAGTTAATGCTAGTAACACAAAAGATACTGACTGCATCCAGGGAGACTTACTGCTCCAAGTCTCCATATTGAAACATTACCAGTTTCCCATGTAGTGCAAACCTTATAGGAGATACGCTAGAAGAGACAGATAGGCCTACTACTGCATCTAATAGCCTACAATTATTCAAGGAAAAACACCCCCACGTGTGGTGGCCATTAGTTTCCTAACCCGGGTGCTCCTCGCCAGATCTGCTTACTCTGCTTCCAAGGTCTCTGGAAACCAACTCCAGAAGACTCGCATGTAAATAAATGCGCTGAGCCCTGCTCTCAGATAAGCCACTAACAAGCACAATCAACTCAAGGAGCCTGTTAATCTCATTTTAAGGGAAGCCAGCAAAGAAAACAGCCAACCATAAGAAAACTAACCTAAAAAAAGCTACATGAGAACGGGACAAAACAATGGGGTTGTTGAGCAGGATTTCTCATTAGAGGCTATACTGCAAGTACAGAACAGCAACCTCTGCTACTAGCTCAGAAGTAACTCTTCAGAAATAAGAGGAGCATGCTGATCTAGGATTAGATGAAAGTTTATTGTCCAACCATAGAACTATAATATGCTTCCAGCAATTACAAAAGGGATAACACATACTGAGGCAGAATGTAAACAAGAGAAAATAGTAATTGCATAAGCTCTTTTTATTAATTACAAATATCTTCTGGCAGACAAGAATTGAGCATCATAGGTTATTTGGTAACTAAGAACAAGTTAAACTGAAAACCCCTGCCTCCGAAGGAGGATTACAGAACTGAAATGCTTTACCACTTGAACTGCACAAGTTGTGTGGTACTCTCCAACAATCTATTTTATTAGAAATCTTTATCCTCTTAACAGAAAATTCTTTCAAATCACTGAAGACAAGGAGTTTATTTTAGAACATCTGACGAAGTTCTCCAAAAGCAGAAAAATCACCAGAGACAGTTGGAGAAGTATTCACTCCATGTTTGAYGACTGTATATGGGCTAAACAGAATTTTCTTGCTAATGGTATTTCCTTGTCTTGCTCTGCAGTTTAGCAAAGCAAAAGATAAAAGGAAGTTGCGATAACCTGATTTCACTGTAGTTGTATCCAACTCCTTATATATGTATAAGATCAAATGCACAAGTAACTATGCAAGAGACCAGCCAGACTGATAAGTCTTTTCTCAGCTCATAATGACATCACTCAAATTAGTTTTTCTGAACACATGCTTTGTGCATGCCAATTGGGAGGTTTAAAAAAAAAGTCCTAGAGGTTAGAGCACAGAGAATTCAATTCTCCATGCTAGTGYTAAAATTCAGCTTACAAAAGCTCTCAAAGTCTCATTTGAAAGCTATTGTGGAGTTAAAATTAGAACTGTGATATTGAACATAGCAGGCAGTGATTATGCTTTCATCCAATATGCAGCTCAGCTTCTCTATAAAAGGCACCACATATCACCGGGCTCCCTAATGAAGTCATGTGGGCTGCTCTGAAAGTCACCAGAACTAAGCAAAAAAGACATTCTTATTCCAGACYGATGAACATGCCCATAACTATTTATATTGTTTTGTACTTTCATATTATGGGTTTGTCTACCATAAGAGAATGTGGTATTAGAATGAAGTATTGCATTTCCTTTCTCTAATGGTTTGCTGTTGCATCCCATGCAAGCCTGCCACGCAGTGCTGGATAGAAGAGGCAGAAGATTGCTCATCAGAAGCCCCCCAGCAACTAGTCAGCAGCCCAAATCCAAGGGACAGTATTTACATTCCTTTATGTCAGGAGACCCTTACCATAGCTTCTGGGTGAAGCCTCTCAGCGAGTTCACAGCTCAGCTCCACCACTGTGGTAAGACTCGGGGAAAGCAGCTCTTCTTCCGCTGAATCATCTCGGGTTTTATTTTGTTCATTGTCTTTTCTCTACCCCAGCCTTACTGAAGAAAGCTCAAACACGTGATGAGAGGGGGGAACTACCTGGACTCTGTATTTTCTAAACATATGAAGCAGAACAATTTTGTCCAGGTAGGTAGAAGGGTGCTTCAGCTCATTTGTCTACTTGTAGGGTGAAYCCTCTCTCCTATCCAACATCAAGCCCCATTCCCAGCTCAAAACAGAGAAAGAAAGAAGCCAAGTCCCTAAATCCTCTCAGYAGCCTTCTGTAGATATAATTATGTCTCTATTTCTGTTGATATAATTATATGTAGGTATAACTGTTTTATGTAGATATAAGACTAGGAACTGGGTCTACATTCTTAAGACTACATGCACTTGTATTTCTCTAATACTCTTTAAAAAAAATTCCATCCTAAGGCAGCCTGCAGGAGGTGATGTGTGTGTGTGTTGTGGTATTATGTTGGGGGGGGGG
>NW_020450529.1:2606757-2637125 GCF_003343035.1 Apteryx rowi | reverse complement strand
GTTTTAGCCTAATGGAGAAACTGCTCTCCTACAACTCAGAGTGATACTCTGCCCTGCCTTGAGGAGTCAGTCTCCCTCCTCTGCTCCCAGAAACTTCAGAGAGAGCCTAGGAAGACCAGCCTCCCTGAGCTGAAACACAAAGAAAGGGGCTTTGACAAGGGTCCCTATTTCATAAAACTGACCTAAATGGGCAAAGAGCTTGTCCAAGATCCTGTAAAAYGCTGTACAGCACTGAAAGCCTTTCTGCAGAACGGTCACACCGCAGACCACTCCTTTTCCTTACACAGGTTTGGCACTTGACAGTTTGTTACTAAGAGGCAAAACACCAGGGTTCCAATATTTTGAAGCTCACAATCAACCGTCTTCCTTAGAAATGCAAAAACAGAGACAGAAGTTTCATTATATACAAACTAGAATAACATCTCTCAAGAAACTAAAGTCTCTTAAGAGCCAGATATCCCCTACAAGCAACACCCTGTTCCCGACACTGTGCACAGAAGCTCCAAACACCTTCTGACTGAAGCCCTCTTCTCTGGGTAGTCCTTCTCCTACCTACATCACTTGCTTAAGCTTTCTCTTGTTTTACGAAGAGCCTCAGCAGTCTTCACCCCTTTAACAGATGCAGAAATGTAAACTCATTCCTATCTGATCACTAGCTGACTACAGTGTGCCAGAACTTCACTGCTTTGTCTCCCCCAGAGCTCCCCGACTCTAGCCATGGCTTCCTGAACAGCCAAGGACCCCCCACCCCAAGTCAATGGCTTTTCTATAATATGCTCATTTAAAATATCCGGTAAGGCAAGAACATTATTTAACATTGGCCAGATAGAATGATACAGCCTAATATTGCTTATTCCTTATAATTAAAAAAATAAAATAAAGAGAGAAAGCCTGTCATATTAACATTTGCTCATGCTTGTGTCTTCCTTACAGATAAAGGAAACTTGTTTTGATTGTGCTTACCCATAATAAAAGCTAATCAGAGCGGGGCAGTTACTGGTCACATTTGATTAAAACAAGCAAATCTTTGTTCCATCAAACAATATTGTTTTATGCCATTATCTTGAGAACTGCACCATCTGGTACTAAAATGGAAGTACATTTGCTCTCTAAAGCTAAAGAGCTAGGGCTGTCCAGACTTTGATCCCAGATTTACAGAACTGAATTCACTGTGTATTAGCAAGTTAATTTTGTATTAGTAGTATTGCAATGTATTGCAACAGGTATATTCTGGTCTGGATTCATAATCACAGCTGCTTGTGAATACAATCACCTATTGAACTTCATAGGATTATTCTTTATAGAATTATTAAAATACATAGAAGCTTTTTTCAAAAGGAAAGTGGTATTTCTTTCATTAAGACAATAATATGTTTTCTTCAGTTGCATCATAACTTTCTGCATTCAGCTGCACTGCCACTCTGCATTGAACTAAATCAGTTCTCACACACAAAATTGCTGAGACAGAAACCACCACAATTAAAATGGCCCCATAAAGGGACCTTGTTTCAATCTCACATACACACACACAGCTACTGTCTGCCAAATAATCGTTTTTATTATTATAAAAAAAATCTGATGCTTCTCAATTCTACACTTGCGTATAAGAATGTCTGCAAAACGTATCAGAGAAACTTTTTTTTTTAACAAGTGTGTCTTAAACTGTGGTATTTTTCTCACGCGTGAGAAAAATCAGCATAGAACCACTTATTTCTGGCAGCAACGGTGCTTTTGCTTCTCACTTGTTGTGAATACTGCAGGAGCTGAAGGATCAGTTTTACATCTTCAAGTGGTATTTATACTTCCCCCTGAACTGAGTGTGACCACACACAACCCCCCCACCTCAACTGCATGATTAAGACACACTGCAGGACTGCCTCCGTACAGCTACGTGCACCGATTCTGTCCAACTCCAAGATGTCTTTGAATGCAAGCAAAGTCTCATAGAACAGCAAGATAGCCAGGTCCTTGATTTCCTGTCGCTCAAGCAAAGAATCCTTTAAGGAGGGACACCCAGAAGGCACAGYTGTGAACTCAAGGACAGGAAGATAGGTATTACACATTGCAGCTGTAGTGACACCATAAACCTAAAGGTACTACAGAAAGTTCTGCTTAGAAAGGCTTTTAGCAGCTCGTAAACATACAGAATATTTAACAGAAACTATGCTGAAAGGTGAGGGGAAGTTGGAAGAACAGGTTACAACTGAGACAGATACTGCATGCCACTTGAAGTACAGAAGCCTTAGAAATAATTTCCATTTCCATAGATGGGTATTTTATATTTGGCTTATTCTAGTTTTGTTCTGGATTCCTGACACATGAGATTGCTATTGAAGTATCCTATTCCACTAGAGGAATGTTACTGGCTTTTTTTCTAGGAGAGTAATAACCTATTATATCACATGAAAYGGAAAGCCCATTCAGTGTGTTCCAGTTGATAAATAGGGATCACTTCATTTTTGGACATTCACTATATAAAAGTTGTTACTTAAAACCCCAAATACAGGGTTTTTTAGCTTCAGTACTTACCTTTACAGGTCTTACCCCTGGCAAAGAAGAGGAAGAATATTGTTTTTTCATTGTTAGAGCACAATTTAAGTCTCTTATCTTAAAGAACTTGCAAAATACTTCCACATGTCCCAGGTTTATTTTTGCTCTGGGTAATTATTTCCGAATGCAAGCCTCAATTACAGAGAAAAGGAATCTGCATGCAAGATTCCATACAGTCCTTATAACCAACCCACAGCACACCCCGAAATCCTTCCAGTACCTGAAAGCTGCTTTGAAGTTTTCAGGTGTTGAACTAAATACATTAAGAGCCTTTCACTGAGCCCTGACCCTCTAGAAGAACTCCTAGTCTTTTAGGCAGAAAGAATACATCCTATATATAGGTTATGTTGACTTGTACTCTGGAGAGATTTGAGAGATTGGATTCTGATAGATATGGTGCTAATCATTTTTAATGTCTCAGAAGATAATGCAGCCTGGCTATTTTGGGAGGCCTTTTTCACATTATGAGATTCAGTTTCCTTATCCATTTAATCAAAAGAACTCTTTGGAATTCACTTCAAAAATATTCTGCCTCAGACACTAAATCCTCACATTTCCAAATTAAAAAACTAAAAGCTGCATTGTTAACACCTCATTGTTAAAGCCTTTCTGAAGTATTTGGGAATTTTTGAATTTAAAAGGCTAAGCAAATGAATAGCTACTTAAACAGAGAGCAAAATTTCTTTCTTAAACAAAAGGAGGTGAAGTTAACTAGCACCAATAGGAGGGACTGGATTAGTGGAAAGCTACGGTTTGGGTGAAGACTGCTGGAGATTCTCCCCAGGATCACCACAGGAACTTCCACATAACTTGTTTAATGACTTGTAGGGACCACCCACAAAAGCAAGCAATTTTACACCAAATAAAAGCTATGAGGCCTTGCCAAAGCTGACACAGATCCTTTACAAGGCACCCATAAAAAGAATAGCACATGTTACCATAYGCTAACCTACAGAGGAAAAAACCTACTAGGACATATATAGGTGCTGTAAAAAAGTCAAATTTCAACTTTAAGTTCTTTATATACACAGTTAAAATTGCTTTTTCTTTACAGACTTGGCCTAGTTACTCTATTTTTATTTACCTGTATTATCACTTCTGTCCAGGCATTTTCCTGCCCTGACAGGTGACAGTACACTGAAGTTTAGACTGAGTTATCTAAAGCAGAAAGAGGCAAGTGGCAAAAACTAGAGTAGCTGTCAGACTAGACAACAGATGAACAACAACAGGGACAGTTGCGATATGCTACAAGCTGCCAAACCTGCGTTCTTTCCCAGGGACACAGATGCTGTTTGTCTCCGAGGGGGGGGGCGGGCTCTTTTCCATTAAGGTCCCACATGCAAATCATTTTGCTTCGGCTCCAGGCACTGTGGTGAAGCTTCAGTAGCAAGAGAGGTAAAGCACAAGCTTCCCTGGTATAAACCTTTAYTCACTCTCCTCTTCCTCCTCCTCTGAACTATCAGTGCAATCAAGTGTTTTTACTCTTCTATTCTGACATGGGAAAGTTTGCTAGTTCTACTTTTCCCCACTTTCATCCAAATTTACATTCTGCTAGCTATTCAAGACATCATCTTCAGAAATGCTGCTCTTAAACAGGCCTTGTCTCCATTCATAAGGTACAAAGACATTGGTCCTTARTTGCATAAAGCAGGAAACAGAACGGAAGCAGAGTTAGAAGACTGGAAAAGCTCCTTTCCTAAAGAAAGTTTGCAAACAGGAAAAAAATTCTGAAGAATCAGTTTGAATGCCAACTATAAGATTTATATATATATAAAATATATTATATATATTATGTGTATATATAAAAATATCAGCTGTATATACAAGCCATGAATCAGATATATAAATATGCACTTTCCAAGACACACACGATTCATGCAATACAGCATTCCATTATTGCCAACTTACAGAAACTGTCAGAAAACTTTGGTTACTGTGAAATATCCAAATTGCATCATATGAATTGTGTGGAGTGCCAAAGAGATAGTAGGCTGAGATACCCCACAGGATCCCATAGGAAAAGGGTCTTTAGCCATTGCTAGAGCACTAAGACTGACTAGCAACACAAAAACTAGACAATACTCCAACCTACTTTAAATTAAGCAAGAAAAATGCCACAGTCCCTTCCGAACGAACATACGCAGTGCACTGTCAGACACACAGAACACCCCAGAAGATATCCTGTAGTATCYTACTGGGACACAAGTAACTTGAAATTGGCCAATGCGATTGTTAACATGTTTGGATGTTTCCAAAACATTTGAATGCGTTTGGATGTTTCCATCGATGTGACGGAACTGCTAGTACAGATCTAGTGAGATCTAGGCCCCAAGATGAATCTGGTTTCTCATGCTGGCAACACTCTCCTGAAAGAGCAGCAGAATGTCAAGCTTTGCAATGTACCAAACAGCAAGGAAAAAAAATTAACAAGTTCCTCAAGCTGCTTGCAATTGCTGACTTCCGAGAAAGGACTGCAATTATGTCAGGCATCCAAGCAAAGACAACAGATAAGAGCACAGCACAGGGCTACTCAAATCCTGCAGCAAACAGATAGCTCTTGCCCCAAGAGGTTTAACTGGTTCTCTCATTACAGAGAAACACGTCTGAATAGAACAAGCTCTGTAAGAGCAGCACAGTTCATTTCTCAGATTTAGTTGYCCTGGATAAGTGAGAGAGAAGGAGATGTAATATTAGAACTTGAATCTGCCGAGAGATACTGCATGAGCAATCCCACACACAAAGCTTATCCAGCTGGGCCTCTTTCTCTGGCTGCTAGACACTAGACCCAAACCACAAAGAAAAGGAGAGACTTGGATTAACCTCTCAAAGGCTGGTAAGCTACTTCTCCCCATAAGCCTCAGCTTTATTACATGTTGAGTTTTAAACGAGCTAGTAGAAGCCATAAAGCTAATTCAGGGTGGTTAAAGCTAATTCAGGGTGGTTTGTTCTCTACTGAAAGGAAAAAAGGTAGTAAAAAAAGTACAGCTTGTAGCAACATAGCAAAATAATCAGGATTTTTTTTTAATATTTTTAATTTAAAAAGTAATTCCAATACCCTGGTAAATTTTGGCTTATTTGATCTGATTCCAGTTTAGAAGTATTCAACTCCTAGCCAGTTGTGGAGACCACTCCAAAAAAACCCACAACAATTGTACTACAGCAATACAATTCCACTGCTGATGACCTGCGGGTGTGATGCATCCTGACTCACGAGAACACAGCCCATYGCACACAAGACACAGTAGAGAGGAGCAAAGAGCAGTCGGGTTCTAAACAGCAATCAGACCAGAGTAGTAAGAGGGAGTCCCATATCTCATCTGATGTCAACAAAACACTTACAGGATTGTGAGCTTCATCTGCTGAATGATGAACAACCCACCAGTCAGACGTCCATTCCCAGGCATTTCCTACAATGTTGTACAAGCCRTATCCATTGGGAGGAAATGCAGTGACCTATGCAGGGTACAGAGACTGTAAGTACCAGTTCTCTCAGCCACTCTAARTAAAATAAGATTTTTATCCTGAAGATCTGCTGAGGGTGCACTGATCTTTATCAGAAGCTTCTGCCTTCACATCTCAAAAAAAAAAAAAAAGACACTGGACATACTCTATTTAAAGAAAACAGAATGAACTGTTACCATTCTCAATGTTCTCAGCACCATGTTTCCATTATTACACATAGTATCTTCTCACTAGCTTTGCAAATCGAACCTCTAAATTTGATTAACAGATGTATAACTGCAGATAGCATTAGTGATTTTCTAACTTGCATACCCATTCTTACAACTTCCAGATTCCCCTCCCTCGCCCCCCTTCCCCCGCCTACAAAGAAAAGCAAGAGTCATTAAGTYATGCATATAGATTTCTCTGCTGATGAAACTCTTTAGACTTATTTTAACTAGCATTTAATAATTCATTAACATCCCTGATTATCTTTAAAATTCCACTGCCTTTCTCCATGCTAGACAGCCTCAGTCTTCCAAAAAGCTGTTTCACTTCTTTTAAAACTATTGTACAGTTTTTGTGGCTTGGGAACAACTATCCAAAGTGAGAATTAAAAAAAATAGCCATGCCAAAAGTGGAAGCAGAAAGTATTTCAGCATCTGACTCAGAACTGGGGGGGGCAGTAAGGAAAAGAGGTCAGTGAGAGAAACTAAAAGTTAAAATGAAAGTAATCTTTACTTTTCAATTAGCTTAAAAAAAAATCCCCTGGTAATACCTAAGCCTGCAGTGAAATATATCATAGCTTGAACATCTAAAGGTGAAAGAGAAGAATACAGTAATAGATAACACCCATGGTTCACTGTGTTGAGCACAGACCTCAATTCTAGGAAGGCTAAGTTAGTTTCCATGTCATTAATCCACTTTGAGACACACTTACAGGTGCAGTTCCTTTGTATCCATCCTCTGCAGTGTTACTGGTTGGGAACACTCCCTGCCAGATGTTGACATAATGCTGACCTTTCGGCTGAAGCTTGTTGCCCCATGGGAAAAGCCTGTTGAAAAACATACAGGAGAACAATTGTCAAATATGGCTCAAAAAGAAATTGTAAAGCAAGCTTCATAAAGAGTCCTTACTCGGGGGAACTGTGTGTACAGAATACACAAAGTCTGTATTCTGGCTGTACCACTATCTAGCAGGCTTTAATAGAGAGCAAGGATTCAACAAGGACAATTTCTATGTGGAGGAGGGAAAGGCAGGGAAAAGCCTACATCATTAGCCCTGCCTAGTGCAGTACGTAATCCAGGATGCAGGAAGGAGATGTCATAAAACTGTTATCAACCTTGTCTTCCCCTTCCCTCCCAAGCAGGGTCACGTAACAGGTGCATCCAGTGACTGCAGGTGCTGTGCAGTAATGAGTTATTTACTCCTCAAGCTCTTCTGCAGCTCCTTCAGCCTTGGCACCAAGCCCCTGTGCCGCATCTCATCCACAACAGCAGCAGTTCTGCATCTTTGCACCTTGTCACACCTCCTCTCCCCTCGCGTTCTGTGTTCTCTTCCTACTACAGAGTTCAGATTATAATCTACCGCTTACATACTTAGGGAAACTCACTTACCTAAAGGAATCTGTTCAGAATAAGCCCGAGTTATATTTACACATACCATGCAAGAAAAAACATGGAGGGTAATAAAAACCCCACACAGCTCTTCCCTATCCAGCAAATATCAGTTTTAAGCATTTAATCAGGCAGACATTCTTGACAGGTACCTATTCTCAAGGCCTCCTCGACAGCTATATTCCCATTCAGCCTCAGTTGGTAATCGTTTTCCTGCCCATGTGCAAAAAGCTAGTGCATCATTCCAGGAAACATGAAGAACTGGGTGATCCATTCTGGGAAAAAGAAAAAAAGAAAAAAGAAAGAGAACAAAATCAGCAGCAGACCCAGGCAGTCTCACAACTCTACAGCACAAGCACTTCATGAAAACCTTAAAATAGATGGCCACAAAGGACTGTGAGGAAGCTTCACAGCCTTGTTGTATCAATTACAGTTGGACGAGGCACCAGATAAGACAGTAAAACAGCAAGCTTCTAGTATAAATTTAAATAGATGGTGGATGGGGAAAGCAGCTATCAGAGAAAGGAAAACAAGAAAAAAAGAGTTCAGTTTGTCTCACATTGCTTTTATGTACAGCTCTCTACAGTAACCAGGAAGACATTTTAGCTTGTGCTTTCCCATGTTCTCACCTCAGAAACCTGCTGAACCCAGGAGCCAGTGAAGAACTACTGATCCACTGGTTTCTGTGAAAATGTAGGTGTTCCAAACCCCAAAGGAATGGGCCAAAAGTCCTTTAAGACTAAAGCATTAGTACTTACTTCTAGGCTACTTTTAACAGTATCTTAACAAGATACCAAGATTCTTGACTGAAAAATTTAGGTTGTAATTTAATGCTGAACAGGGTTGYTCTCAACTTTCCTGTGCACTCCTCTCCTTGCTGCAGATCCTTTCAAGTTACTGGTTGTCAGTTTGATTGTTAGTTGTGGGGTTTGGGGAGAGAAAAGCAAAAGGAGAAAGGAAAGAGTCCTTACTTGCAGCACCACTATTTTCCACAGCACTCAATCCAGGAAATGGCGAGCAGTAGAAGTTTAACAAAAAAATATTTTTCTTTGTGTGTTTTAAGCAGTTTGGTTTGAACAAAGGCTCCTATCTTTCCTTTGGTTTAGTTCCCAAACTCGCACTTACAATCTCAGCCTTTCTTTCCAGAAAGAGACTGAAACTGTCTCTAGTCATTCTTGTCAAAAGACTCCTCCCCAGCTGAGCCCCTATTAGGGCGAAATACTCCAAGAGCTGAGGGTTCTGGCCCAAAAGAAAGATACAGGCTTCCTGTTTGCCTTTCCTGCCTCACCTAACAACCCAGCCCATGCCTGTTGGTTCATTAGACTGTTTCACGGAGTGAGTTCACTCGCAGTTGTACTAGGCTAGGTCTGCACCACACTTCTACAACACAAGATTTACATGGCAGGTTTCCAACTCTTATCTGCTGACTGTGACCTAAATTCCTCCATCTCCCCTTACAACACCTCCTGATATCATCTCTATTTTTACCTCAGATAGTTCTTTCATTGCCCTTGGAGAACAGACAATGGACTTGTTACTAAGCAGTTTAGCTATCAGATGATGTTACTCTAATGTAGCCCTGTCCTTAAGGGACTCAAAAACATGCCAATATCTAGCCTAGATCTAGGCTAGAGAGTCTGACTTTATTTCAAGCAGCAGTGTTGAAACTTTAACTAGTTGATTAAGCAGTTAGTGTCAACTTCATTGTCATCAGTCTAGTGAGAGAAACAAGTTAAAACATAAGAGGTCCCAAACACACACAGTCACATCCAAGTATGCATGCAATAATACAGCAACCTGCAACAGCAGCTTTCAACATGTGCAGCCAAGGGCTAGTTCGGCAGCATCTACAAATAGCACCCGAAAAAGAGAGTGAAGCCTTCTGACCTGAAAGAGATTGTACAAAGATGTGGGGCAGCAGGTTTCAAAGCTGACCATAGTAAGGAAGGCACTAACTTATCTGTAGGCTGTCAGAGTAAAGTTTTCYAAGGCATTCAGCCTTGGAAAGCCAGCACTCATCTTCCATGATAAGTTATCTACAAAGTCAGAAAATATTACAACGCACAAACTCTTCAACATCCTGCTACCAGAGAGATAGGCCTCCAAATTCCAGACAGCAGGACACATTGTGGGTAGACTCCCAGACTATGCAAGCAGCTAGTGTTCAGTCCTCCCCTCCAAAACTAGATCCGCAATGAATGCTCTAAAGTTACTAACCCTCAAAGGATCTTCTGTTCTCTTCAAGTTTGTGTATCAGTAGTGAAGCGAACACACCGAAGCACATTTCGATATGGCCTCTTTTCCCTTCGCTGGTAGGTGCTTATAAAACTATTTGAAATACCAGTATGGCATATATTGACCATACAACCACCGAATATTGTGTGTAACACCAGAGGAAGTGAAAATTATCACAGAAGGAGAAAAAGCAGCAAACATAACCAGTCAAAAAACACTTCTTCCACCTCCAATCCTGGTGCAAGTCTGCAGGTATATTTACAGTAAGCACTGCATATTAAAAATGAATGGCTATTTATGGCTTACCTCTTTAAGATATTAGAGTCAGGACCTTCAGGGTGTTTCCAATTGGCTCCCTTCACAGGCAACCACCAGGGAGCAGCTGCAACCTGAAAATGGACAAGAAAGGCCAGGAAAGGTGGTMATTTAAATGCCTGGTTAAAGACCATTCTGAAGACCAACCACGTGACAAATAACAACACAGCTTAAACTCACAGCTCAAGACTCTGTCTGCAGCTGATTCACCTATTACTTACGAAATCATCTCTGACCAACCAAGATGGTCATTTGCTTCACCACTACAATACTGCTGGCCAGGGAAGAGCCAAAGGTATGCAATAGCACAAAGAAAACACTGCCTAAAAACAAGCTAGAGAGAAGCCGAGTCCTGAGCCTACTTCTCTGAAGTACTGATCTTGTCTGGATGTCCCTTCTTTCCTTCTAGGTTGTCCTCACCTGCAAGGTGAGGACACAACAAGCCACTGTTCATCCTCTTTGAAGGCACAGCCTTCAGCACATTACTTGAGGTTGACTAGACTCTCCTCTCAGAAATTCAGGTATAATTCTTGACCTCTGGAAGCCTATGCCAAGTACACTCAGATGGTATTGGTTGAAAGAAGTCATCTGGAACATTATAACCGTATTTGAACCTTCTACAACTTTATGCCTATGGTACAGTTAAACTTATTGTTGACCTTTTGGCTGATTTTGGTCTGACACATGCTGCAAAGAGGATAAGAACAGCTTCGGTTTAAAGAATTTTCATTTCAATTGTTTGCTTCCCAGAACCAGCCTTTCGGAATAATTAAAACAAAGTCCTGATGGCATTTTTTAACTAGAGCCAAAACATGCACCTTGCAACTTATTTTGCTTTCTCATTAATTAGCTCAGTAAGTATTTCCTATCAGCTTCCAGAAGGTGGAGACAAAAGAGCCACAGAAGTCTAGTGGAGCCCTTTTTCATTTGGTTTGTTGGGTAACATTAAGCTTGCAAACAAAATATGGTGTAACAATGCAGTCATGAAATATTTTTCTAACCAAAAGTCTCAATCTATGTATTCCAGAAATACTTCTTTGGCATTGCAAAATAAGTTTGAGGATTTCTTCTATTATGCTTACTTCCAAGCTGAAAAGCTTGGAAGCTTTCTCACTTTGAAACACCTGTCTTAAATAAGGCATCCTTCCAGAAAATTGAGGCAAAAAGGAGAAAATTTATACCAACCATCAATAGCATTTTTTCCAGTAGCTTAAGTGCTCACTTCTGAAATACTCCTGTCACAGGGATATTTTCCATACTGAATAAGATTCAAAGTAAGGCTCCAATGCTTTAGGAGTTAAACACACTGCTAGTTARTTAGCACTGGTCTTAGGAGACCAGACTCGACTCTAGTACTGGCCTGTAGAACAACCTTCAGCAACATCTGTCCCTCAGCTTCCCCCATTCAAATTAAGAGATGGCAAAAGGAGCAAGTGATATAGCAATTTGTGTTCATCCTGGTCCTGCTAAATCAACTTTGTGATGCATTATACACACAAGTAGGAATTGTGCCAAGATGGTGCTATCCTCTAACTTGCCAAATCATTTGCAGAAAGGTCCAAAGGTAGAATCATTGAAAGCTGATGCTCAGGAGACAAAACACCAGTCTGACCAAGCACTTAACAGCAGCTTCTGGGAGGAAGCTGCATCCTTCAACGATGAAGGGAAACATAATTTTATATTTCACACACACGTAATTAACTCCATAAGTCATTAAGAAAAACTCTGGTCCAAACAACATCTCAGATCTCTCACTTGAATGTTTCAGTAGGGAAATGAACTGAACTGCCTAAGAAATAGGAGTGCTGCTAACATACAAAGACACTGTCTTACTTTTAAAGCATTTGACTAATCTAAATAGCTTCCATAACAGTTTTTCACTCTTCTCCCATCATCACATAGATTTTGCCCAGGGCAGATGACTGCGTACCTTATCTAAAGGCACACTGTAAGTCAATAGCAGTCCTTGATTAAAGCTGCAGAGCTGCTGGCTCCTAGCCAGGAGCCCAGGCGAAAAGCCCAGAGCTCTCCGTGAGCACTGGAATCCCTGAACACACTGCAGAATCCCAGGACCGCTCCGGCAACAAGCCATCCACACACTGGCTCCTCCAGAAAGAGCGAGCAGAAGACATTTGTGTTAAGTGCAGAAGAAAGAGATGCTCTCAGCAGCTTGCTGACAGATGTTTGACACGTGTTCTCCATCTAATGGGGACCTTTTAGATATACTAAAGTAATGGCATTTCTCAAAGAGCCTGCAATCTGATCTCCCTACCATAACCAGCACACAGATCAATAGCATTAACATCAAGCATATGTTTCTGGCTCAGGAGCTACCAAAACCATCAGCATTCTCACCACARAAGTTCCACCACTGCCCCCTCCTCCCCCAACAACAACAACCGCAAACAAAAACCCACCATGGAAAGGGTTTGATCTCTCACTATAAAATACAGCTCTGTTACTGAGCATTCAAACTCGAAGATGGGACTTCTGTTCAGAGAGCTATCCAGCTCAACTCTCACAGCACTAACCTATAAGCCTCAGAATGACCAAGCTACTGAACGGATACTACAGTTAATAGGCTTAAAACTAGTCAGATTTAACCAGTTCCTTGTATACTTTGAGCTTTAGTCTCTAATCTATACTCAAGATAGGACAGAAATCCAAAGCAGAATTTGAGAACTCTAAGGAAATTAAGAGAGCCACAGTATTATTACTAAAGGTTCTCCAGGAACTTGAAAGACCATTAGTAAGATTTCTTTCCAATAGTTACTAAGCACATCATACTTCTGTAAATTAAAAGGCTAGTTTTGGGGGAGAAAAAAAAATCTTTGCAAGTGTCTGCTAAGGCTTATACTTTAGAAGACTAATTTTGGAAAACATTTTTGTTACGCTTGCTCCATGAAAAGAAAAAACACACAGATGCTTTCAATCAGAATGGTTTATTTTAAACTAAGAAAAATACAGTCTCTCCACATGAGAGCACTATGTGTGCATGTCTTCTGTTCCTGGCTCTGCTGAACTGAACACCAAATGGCTGCCAGTCTTCGCAGAACACCCAGACCTTTAGAGAAGTTATACATATAGTACTAGGACAAGATAACAGTGATAGACTATGTACATTCTTCAATAATTAATTGCAATTTCCAAAGGAAAAGAAGTCAAGTACCTGAAATTTACAGCCCTTTCAAGAACTTCTCAAAAGTCTTTAAAGCTTTTAACTGCTCTAAATCTAATTAGCAGAAGAGCTAATTAGACAGAGATATTACAACATCACATTTAATACAGCAAAGCCTTCCCCTTGCCACTAATGAGCTTAGTTACTTTCATAATGCTGAGTGTTCTCATACTTCACTCCTAAACACATGCTCCGTAGACTGGCAAGAGATTCATTTTGTGAAAATAGCAGCACACACTGCTGAAGAGTAGATCTTGAAGGGAATACTGAGTTAAAAGACAATCTGCTTTGTTTTGATTAACTCTTTACAGCACAGGTTATCACTTGTAACAGAATTGGTACAACAGATACCAGCTCTGCAAGCGTTACACAACTGCCTTGATACGTAAAGGAATGTAGTTCTAGGAGCAAAGTGCACTTCAGAGGCAGAAAAGCTCAGTGCTTGTTTCGGTCTGATCCAGCTGCAAACTTGGATTATCCAGCTCTCTGCTCCAGGATTAAAGCTTAAGAACTCACTGTTCTGCTTATCACAGACTCAGTACTGCGAAGAAAAGAGAACATGATATGATAATCCTGTAAAGATTTATTAACAGTTGACTCCAGCCTACAAGCTTTCTACCCAAATGAAGCAGTTTGCAGAACTGAAGCCTGCCCTCCCACCACCAGCTTGTATAAAACTGAAAGTTTGAAGCATTCAATCTTCTTTTCAATTTAGGCTGGGATAGCCTAACTTCAATTACCCCATTAACTGTACTGGTGATTTCACAATTTAAGACTATTTACCAATTATCTTGAAGAAAATTCCTTCCATAAAAACACATGGAAAATGAAGTGGGCGGGGGAGGGGGAAGGGAAAACCAGCAAAGTTGGTTTCAGCAACAGCATTACACTGCAACATTACTGGCACTACAAAATAAGCTCAGGAACACTGAAAAAGACAGCCAATAACCATGTGAAAAACATTTGTATTGGTCTTGCATCCAACACAGCATTGGTCATGCTGGGAAGAAACCCACAAACACACACAAACCACACAGAAGCTTTCACTTTAGCCCCAAATTTTAATTTCAAATTATATTTATGCATTAAGAGAGTTATCAAAAATAAACCGAATAGCTAATCACAGATCTAATCCCATTTCCCATATTCAGCAGATCACTTGAGATAAAACTGTAGATTTCAACCTCAAGTTGGGCCCATAAGATCATATGAAATTCACACTATTGTCCAGACATGCAGCACCAAACACCTCTTTTGATGTGCTACAGCATTTTCATGCTATTATTTTAAATTAAGGCCTGCATTCACATTTCTAAAAATATATATATACTACATAAAATATATATACACTATATATATACACAATTGGACAAGACATACATCTGAAGGAACAACAGTTACTGCAGAGTAAGAAAACTTCAACAACTTAGGAAACAATTTGTCTAAAAAAGGAATTTTCTGACTGAAAAGAAGTCAAAGTCTGGAAGACACCAAGAATCATTTACTAAAAAGGTTAGTTGTTAAAGAAAAAAATGCATACGCTTCAGCTTCAGAAGCTAAATTAATAGATTACAACTTGTTTGAGTTTGATTGTGTTAAGTAATGTACATCTTTAATTTGCAAAAGCATCCTCTTGGGTGCAAAAGCAACGTGCGCGTAGGCTGCAGGCAGGACAGTTGGGAAGCATTATTGCTGAGGAATAAACCCAGAGGTCTGGAGGCCCTCGCTGGTAGGATATGTGTTTGGGGGGGGGGGGGGGGGAGATGGTATTCTGTACAGAAAAACTATTTTCAGGTCATATTTTATTTTATCCATGTAAGGCAGGTGCATGTAAATCACTGTCAATTTTTGCTCCTCACAGCCATATCCAGCACCCGGGACAGCTGATGAACTACTGATGCAGGCAGGCTGTAGCACATTTATAGTAGGGTAGGGAGTTGGAAGAAAGCAAACCTTTCCAAAAACCCTGTGCAACAGAAGAGCCACGGGTATTTTCTCCCCCTCAGAAACCACAAAGAAATCACACTGGGCTGGAGCCTGGTTACAAGTGCTTCTTTACACCTACTTTTCTACATAGCATTAGCGTGTCTTCCCAACACGCCTGGAAATCTACTCTTCCCTTACACCGAGATTCAGGTCAGAGCTCTCTCCCACCTGCAGCGCCTCCTCCCCTCCGCAGGGCGGGAACCCACCTCCCAGCCCCAGGCTGCCCCGTGAGCCGAACGATGCCCAGCTATCCACAGGGACGCCCTTGGAGGCAGGTTACGGGCACCAGCAGAGCGAGCTGGCATTTCAGGGTACGATTCAGCAACCTCAACACCAGCGAGCAGCAGCTACCCAGGGCTGCTACATTGGCACAGCCCAGCTCTTAGAGCTAACGCCTACCGACACAGCCTTTTGGCTGCTTGGGATCACCATCTTCTCTTGAAGTCCTGCTCTGGGTCAGAGAGCCAGAGACCAGCGGAGGGCAGAGACAAGGCTTCGCCTTCAGACAGGTGCAGAACACATCACATAGCAGGGGGGGAGCTCTGAACAAGCCTTAGCCATGCAGTGGTCCCACTTCATTTGAAAGCTATTTTCCAAATCCAGGGGAAAGACCTTAGACGGATGCACGCTCCCTGTTCACCTTAGCCAGTCCCCTCCAGATCTGCTTCTCCTTTCTATCAGCATGCTGAAAATGGCACTAACATGACCTATTTCTATGCAGTGCATCATCTCCATAGCAACAGTCCTGTGTTTAAGTTGAAACAGCTGTAACCGAGTCAGGGAGACATGACAATGTAAATAATGGCAAAGTGAATACTGCTTCAAGGCTCAGGACAAGGAGGAGATCTTTTCTAGCCAGTTATCAAGGTTGTCACAGTAGCTGCATAAGGGGGCCATAATCTACATATGCAGAAATATTCATATTTCATACTTTTCATATTCATAATCATACCTGTACTTATAAAATACTCTGCAGAGAACAAACCTTCTATAATTACTGAACTGAATTACTGATTTGGAGATGTTGACAACTGTGTTTAAGTACACTGTAACAGCTAAAAAAGTAGTCAGTTGAGGTATTTTTCCAGAACATAACTCTAATACTTGGCATTGCCAGCTTTTGCAATGCTACTGCAAGTCTCATGGTATTTATTGTATCAACTAAAAGTCCCAGCTCCTAAAAAGCTCCAGTTACAGAAGAACCTCTTTTCATACTTACTTTCTTACAAAGGTTTCTCACCTCCCTCACTAGCTCAGAAGTGAGGGCAATAAGGGGTTTTGTTTAATATTACATAATGATACTATTCGCCTTCAGTTAATTAAGTCTGAGTATTTTAAAGTATGTGGAAATTGCAATACCACAAAAAGGAAAGGTGGCAGATTTATAGAATAGGAATAAATATATTTTAAGTCAGTCAGTGAGAGGAGTTCAGATTTAAGTGGAAACTAGTGCTTTACTTTCATAAAGGGACCTTTTCTTTCACATAAGGAAAGGTCATTGAATCCCAATCAAATAGAATAATACTTCACAACTATGTCAATCCTCCAAGAAAAATAACCAAAAAACATTTAATGCTAAAATCCAGTAAGATTCATTATGTGCAAGTTTTGGAATCCAAAGACACTTCTTTTGAGGAACTGGTATTCCTGGTGAGTTCCATCTCTAGAAGTCTATTGTTTTTCAGCCAGCATCTAAATCTGCATTCAATCTACTCACTTTTTCCAAAAATCACATGAATATGAGCTTCAAGAAAATGGGGCATGCATGGATACATATACAGCATGAGATGCAAGCAATGCTCCACTTCAGAGTTTTAGTTTATATTGTTAATAGGGACTAACATTACCGATAATTCCCAGTGAGAGATGCTTCCTGCACATCTTGCAGTATTCCC
The DNA here is from genome assembly GCF_003343035.1 of Apteryx rowi. NCBI lineage: Eukaryota > Metazoa > Chordata > Aves > Apterygiformes > Apterygidae > Apteryx > Apteryx rowi. Next base: position 2,619,908 of record NW_020450529.1, on the reverse strand, counting down.
AGTAGTAGGAGTTCAGCATAAGAGGATAGAGATTAACAGTCCATCAGCTCCATCTTTCTCAAAGCTTTCATAACCTAACTCTTATCAGTAGCTCCTACATCTGAAGCACTGGGGGCTGCAAGAAATGGGCTCACCCATCTCTCCATTTGATTTCAGTTTCTTCTCTGAAGTCCTATGAAAAAGCAAGAGCTAAGGGTGGTGGAATTAAAATTCACCCTTAAAATACCAGTAAGTGTACTAGTCAACTTCTGCTTATGCAACGTACATATGTTGGTACTTCAACAGTGTCAGACAAACTATATAATAACCTGCCTGTTCCCCCACCCCAAGATGCAGATAAGCAAGTTATTACTGTATGCTGTCAGCATGCACGGTCTGCACAGTAACAGCTGCAAATGCTAGGACTGCTATCCTACTTATAAACATTACTTGTTTCAATATTAATTTACCCTTCTATCTCATTCCACACCAATACTCATTCAAAATATGTATTTTCACTGTTAATTACAACGGGACTCTGACCTTTGAGTTATTATTAAACACCAGTTTAACAATAATTTGCTCCAGTTTGTCAGTGAACTGACTTAATTGCATTCTCAGACCAAAAATAAAATGCCTCCTAAGACATCATGAAAGTGTACAGATTTGTATGCTTTAATTCTTATAGTCTCTTCATTGCAAAAATCTATCAATATATTTCCAGTCCAGAAGCAAGAATAGTTTTGCTACAACATTTATCTTCCACAAGCCAAAAATAAAAATTCTCCCACTACTCTCCAGTGAACAAATTTGACTTATGCTGTACTTCTTTCTCAGTATAAGTGCTATCCTGTTAATCTTTTTCACGGTAGCTGCACAGCAAGCAAGAACTCTTGCAGGTATTTGTACCAGCTCAAGTCCCCTCATTGGCAAGTATGCCTCAGCACCTTCTCATTTCACACACAATTCCCATGCTTTTTGCCTTGGGATATGTTAAAAAAAAAAAAAAAAAGGCCATACAAGTAGAAGAGAAGGACAGTTTCTAGTTCACCAAACTGGGGAAAATGCCTAGGCTACAGCTAGAAAAGTTAAGTATGGGTACAAAAAAAAAAGCCATACAAGTAGAATAGCAGCACTGAGCACGTACTTCCCTGCTCCACTTCCTCCTTAACTCAGTCAGAGAGGGAAGTGAGCAGGAAAACAGTCTCATCACAAAATAAGATGGGCAAGATGTCTAAATTTTGATTTTTTTCCCTTCTCCCCAACACTGCCCCCAAAAGAGAAGGAAAGAAAATTCTCTAACCACCAGGCTATTGGCTATTCTAGGCTGTGTTTTCATCTGTGACATCTAAACCAAGGGCCAAGTTTTCAGGAAATGCCATGACTTAACAGCTGCAATAGGTGCAGTGATTAGCACTTAATTTTAATCTGCAAGTCTGAGAACTGATTTTATATATGAAACTATGAAAATTGGTAAGTTCACACAAAATGCTTTGGTTTTAAAGGACTTTCTACCCTCCCCCTAGAAAATCCTGTTGTATTTGAAAGAGTCCCTGCCAATTCTACCAGTAACACCCTCATCTGTGACAGTGCTAAGTTTTCACTCTGCCTTGCTACCACAGCAGCCTCTGAGGCCAAAACTGAAACCCGGGTTCCCAGCCAGCCAGAACAGTTGAGTTATTGGTGGCTACACCCCTTTTTACTGCTTCCTTCCAGGGGAGGATTAGGTCAAACCTACATTCCTGTAGTAGTGGATATCTAGGAGGCCACCTCACCTCCAGGAAATTCACACCCAAAGCCCCAACAATTATTCTACATGCTAAGCGGGTTCACTCCTGCATTAACTTTCACCAGCCCCACCTCTGTTCTCTTTAATTTGGCAGTCTGCTTCCTTTCAGAGCCTTTGATAAAGTTTGTCCAGTTTAGGAACTGGAGAAGCCAAAGTGGCCAAATAGAGCAAAACCCACTGACAACTCTTCCCATAGGCACCTCACCATTTCTAGTTGTTGTTAAACATTATTTGGTTCAATATCTTCATTCCCGTCTTTCTCCAATTCCTTCACTGCATATGAAACACTGCTACTGAAATACGCATCCTTGCTGATCTTCCACTATATTTCACACCTGCATTTAGTAGCACTGTTTCAACTGGAGAAAAGCCTCCTTAAAACACACCTGAGCCACTAAGGCAAAGTTGTATCTGTAAAAATCTGTATTCTTCCATCAGAAGTGGCCAATACAGTCATTTCTCCAAACRCTTTGGTGGAGGAGTTTTCAGTACCAGAAACACACTGATGATATCCTATTATGCTTTTCATGGTGATAGTTACAATTCAGGAAGGTATATACCACAAGTTAAAGTATCAGTTGACTAGGATATATGTTGACACACAAGCATTAAATCTTAATCTTCTCTACTGCTGATCATTAAAATCTGTTAATGCAAGCCAATTTCATGCTATTTATACCTTTTCTGATTACATTTGAACAGTCACACTGCAGTAGCCAAGTTTCAAAATACATTCACATTTTCTTATAATTGAACAGCATTAGATTCCTTTCACCATTTTTCCCCTAGCAGATGCTAGGGAAATTTAAACATTTAGACTTTCAGTCAATGTAATGAGAAGCTAGGGGTTTCCAGCAAAAAAAAAAAACCCAAACCAAAACAACAAACAACCACACACCCACACTGGCAGATCCCCAAGAGGGGGTTGCTTTGACAGAACCCTAGGAGTCCTTGTCCCATAATTTGAAAGCCATTGCGTTTCAGCAGTTAAGTTTCTTGCAAGTTGTCTATAGCAACTTGTTTCTTGTAAGCACCATCTATAGACAACACTAATGCATGTCTACTTGTTTCAATTAGCAGGGATAAGCATTGCCTACATACAGAATTAGGTTACCTGAGCAGCAGTCTGACCACACTATATTTTAATGCCACATCCACATGGATGACACTTCTCTTTTCTCCAGCTGAAAGATGCTTACCTGTTACAATCCACAAATTGCACTGTCACAAAAAGAAGCCCTCAGAACAACCAAGGTCTGTACAGCACTCTCACCATTTATCATCTCTCACAGAAAATGCTTCCCACAACAATGAAAAGACATAGTTTTGAGAGGCAGAAGGTTATTCAGATAAGGCACTGAACTGCCTCTTCAGACATTAGAGTTTTTTCCAGCTCTACAACCATGCTGCACTCTGCCACATTCTCCTTCCAAACAGGAGTTCCCTGCTTAAAGATGGATTTCATGGTATGTAGCTGGTGAGGGGGCAGGCAGACAGGAGGAGGAAGAAAAGCAGCTTCTAGTTTCTTCACAATATTACAATATTTTAGAACATATGTTTGTCCACAGCATCAGCATAAAGTTAAGCTGTGCCAAACTACAAGAAAGGCAGTCACTACTCTCCAGAGCACCTAAAGTGACTAGAACAGTATCTTTTTCCATGCCTACTCTGAGGATGCTCTGCATGCTTGTAACTTATAAAACAACATAACAATAAATACTGAAAAACATCACAGAAGGATAGTCTCCTGAGGTTTACTCAAAACAAATGCAGAAAATCTTTGTAAAGAAAGGGCTAAAAAGACCATTTGGGGTTCCATGCCGGCTCTCTGGCAGAATTCTTGCTCTGTTAGCATTACAGCCAATACTTTAAAGGTTGGGTGACACGCCCAGGAAAGTGTCTCCCAATACTTCAAATAGCTGAGACTGAACTTACACCAGCATTCTTATTTTAGGTTTAAATAGGGAGTCTGGCTTAGGGATTTCTGCATCACAGAATTAGGGGAGGAAAAAGTTTTCCTATAACACTGACAGCTGAATTTTCTGTTGTGAGAATGATGATGATCCCAGCTATATTTATTTTACCTTCAGCATCAGTTATGCTGGTACTTGGCAAGTTGAAGAGTCTTTTCACAGCTCACAATATACACAAGTGAGTCCTGAATTTTTWAAAAAAAGTAACAAACTACTAGCATAATGTTTCTTTCTTTGTAGTAGCAAACCAAAATTCACATTTTTGTCATAGTCATATGCAGCCTAAATTCACACAGATTAGAGGTTTCAAGAAGCTCTATCAATCTGTCCATTTCACTTAAGGTAAAATTAAACTTTATGGACTTCCCCTTCCAGCACCATTTATATAGAACTATGACTATTTATTACTCCAAGTTATCACACCACGCACTTGTGAGGGGCAAGCAGAATTGTTGTGCTTCTCTCTGTGTACAGACCTATTTAGGTCAAACTGAACTACTGCCAAAAGATTCAGTTTCAGTCCTGCTACTACTTTGTCTCTGCTTTGTGTATGTCCTGCTTCCCTGTATTGGATCAAGCAGTTCAAGAACAAGCCAAAGGAGCTTTGCTGATCCAAAAGAAAATTCACTGACCCAGCAACTAAGAAAATCCCAGCCAGAGGAAGTGTATCTTGAAGCTACCCCCCCACCCCCCAACCTCAAATTGCCACATCACACACAAGAATGCTTTACTTGTAATGCCTTTTTAAAGGCATGGGAGAGTAGATACAGAAATGCAGAATGTTTCTAGAATCAGCAGATTATTCAGGTTTTAAGGGACCTTCGGAGGTCACCTAGTCCAAACTTCTGCTCAAAGCAGATAAATTCATCCAGATGACAAAACATTTTCCCAGGCATTCTACTTAACCTTTACAGGTCCTGATGGTAAGTGACCCATAAAGGCTGAGGAGGTAAATGGGTAAATGAAGTCTAAAGAAAGGTTTGGCAATACATTCACAACAGAAAAGATGGGCAGGGGGGAAAAACACATAAGCTTGGCTATCAAATTCATTTTTCGTCAATGTTCACCACTCCCACTCAACAGGAAAATTCTCAATCAATCAGCTCCACTTTAATCAGCACCTCACCTACCAGGGCCACCACCTTTCTCCAGCAAGATGAAGGGGACATAAAAAGTGAGGCATAAAGGATCTTCTAGAGAGATAAATAGTAAGCTTGAGCCATTTACAGTGTACTAGGAAGCCTCAGACTGAGGTCTGCCATTGCAATAACACTTCTTTAGAATATTTGCCTTTAGTTAACCTAGAAAAAGCTCTCACACACGCATCACTAGCATATCAGATATGTAGAAAATCCTGATTTTCTTAGGTCAGCAGGAGCCAGGATTTACCCGTCTTTCTTGGGCATGAGATTGCATTGGCAGCACATGCCATTCACATGTATGCAWGCTCTTGGAGACAGAAGCGCTCCTGTTCTTTGCCTACACAGCACATCACTCAGTGGAGTCACCACCACCATTTGGACCTCTGAAGCACCACTGTAATACAAAGTGATAGGCATAAACAACCTTTGAGTCACAACTTATTACAGTCCTAAATATCACTTGTTTAGGAGGCAAAGACATGAAGGGACTGATACCACACTAACTTTTGCTGATCAGAAGTAGAAAACTTTTGCTCTTTCTTTAGGGATATCAGAGAATAGAATGATGATCCTTAACACTTGAGGCAGCCTATTATTCTAGGCCACCCCCCCCCCCCCAATAAAACCCATTTTTGTATGTGGCTTTGGGAACATCACACAATTGAAGTATTACTGTTGTAATTTCTAAACATCTACCTCAGTGGTTGCCAAGTAAATTTTACCCTGTTGCGTTACTCACTGCCTGGTGGATTTCAGCCTTCACTTCTTCACTCAGCATGCCCTCGAACACAAAGGAATCACCAAATTTTTCTGCCTATTGGAGAGGAGAAAAAAAATAAAATGAAGATTCGACCATCTTGTCAAAGGAATATTATTCTTAAAATGCCAGTCACGTTTACAGCTTTATTCTATCAATGATATGGAAATTCTAATAATAATTTTGAGTTCTTTTCAAAGGAAACAATATTTCAGAATAGAAGAGAGATCTTTGGATGTCATTGTTCTTTAGCAGCCACTGGACAGATGGCAGCTCACAGAGCCTCTGCAAATGTTTTTACTTCTATCAATTTAAATTATTGTTCCAATTATTCCAATAGCTTTCAAATGCTACAGTGAATAATCTAACATTCATGGACATATTTCATTTATCTTTTTTTCCTTTTAGAATCACACTAGAAAGAGTTAAGCCTTGCTATTTACTTCTAATCCATCATCACAGACACCTTGTTTTAAAATGCTCTTACAATATCTATAGAAGGGCTATGAGTAAGTCAATCATTATATCTAGCATTAAATAAAGCCACTGAGACAGCCAAAGCTAAAAGAAACAAAAAATACAAGTCATTTCAATGAATCATAGTATGAAATACCAGAGTGTTTTTTCCTTAATTTACTAAGTAGGTTAATATACTAGGAGAGTCAAAGTGTTATTAGTATTCAATCATTTGCTCTTCTCAATTTCTTGATTTTATTATAGACATGCAAACACTGAGAATGATCACCAGGAAGAGTTCTGAGCATGCAGAAGCATCTCAAGAAGCACATTTTGAAAGAAGGATTCCATTCACCACCTAAACTGCAAGAAATTTTAACATCTGACCATAATTTTTATGTATTTGGTTTTAGAAAGGGAGAGGGAAAAAGAATTCCCTTTTTCCACCATCTGAAAGATCCAAAGAGACAAACAGGTTTATCACCAAAAGGACCTGAGGTTTCAGCTTGACAGTTTCCATCAAGGTTTGTGGGTTTTTTTGTTTAAGTTTACTGAAAAAGAAAATACTTTTTGTTTAACAAGATACTTGAAGATTTTTTTTTCCAGCTTTCTATTTACTTTCATTTGCCACTGGAGTTCAGTCTAGTCTTTAATAAGAGCAAACCAAGTAGGCTGACTCTGCTTGTCCATAATAAATTAGTAATGTGGACATTATTTAAATACACAAAAAACAGCTTGGCCACATCCCAAAAAACCCTGTGGAATCAGTGCTGTTTACTCTAACTCCAAGTTTATTTTTCCAAATCCAGTATAAAAGGCGGCTTCATGTGAAGGGGGGGAGGGAGAAAGGCTAAGAGGAACATGCAGCTACATCAGCTGAACCTTTAAGCAGTGTCTGAAACAGACTCCATCTGACATGGTGCTACATTCCAATACCATCACACACAGACACATTCCAGAAGCCATTTGCAACAAGAAAGCCCTGCTTAAAGTCAAAATTGTTAAGTAACCTTTTTTTGTAATTACTAAGTTAACTTAAAAACAGAACTAGTGCCACAGATAAAGAAGTCCTTCATCCAACCAGAAGGATCTTGTCTTCCAAATGAGAATCAGTTCATCAAGTGAATCCAGCAGCCTCTCCTTTGAGACCTGATCATTATTCATGCCTTTATTTGTCTAAAAAGGCTGTCAGGGTTTTCTGAAAGTTGCGTAGGAACAGTCAACTGTCAGGAAAGATCAGAGCTTCAGGCACAGGTAGCTTCTTTCTTGGAAGAGTCTTAGAATATTCTTTTAGTCCATTGTTCCCAGAAACATGCACAAAACTATTATTATACTTGCTATTATATCTTCTTCAGGCAGCAGGGCTTTTTATTACTCAAGTTAATAGCAAGTAGCTGCACTGAACCAGCCTGCAGAGGCCTCCATTATCAGTTTTTTAAACCCCTTCCTCCCCCCTGCTACACTTCCCTTATTTTTAGGGGAACAACATAGTTGTACTGGTACAAATATGTCCTAGGACCCAAAGGTGAACAGGTCTGTGGAGACACCTTCAGTCATCTATTAACTTCACCCAGAGGTCTCAGCCATACTGAAGGAAAGGTTTTAGTTCAGGTACCAAGACACTCACTAAAGGTAACAGAACATGTCCATCCTAACACCCTTTCAGGCCCCCAGGCAACAAAGCAAGACAATTTAATCTTCCCAATACTTAAGTCTGAAGTATGCTAGTGCGTAAACCCCCAAGCAAATAGTATATCATAATGTCTTTCAAAAAGAAAAGCCTAAGTTCTTGAAGGGATTTTGCCAACACAGACAAAAGACAAGAGACTGTATATCCTTCCCCCTTACCTCAGTAACGTACCCAGTTGAATTCACAAATATCTCAAAGTCTTCATTGCTGACCTCGTACTGATCCATGTAGAAACTGTTAACATGGACTCTTCTAGCAGGCCATTCTCCATCTTGCTGTATTTCAGGCTCATCAGTGCCCATGGTGAACACCCCTCCTGGAATAGCGACCATCTACAGTGGAAACAGTTACACCCCAAAGGTTATTTTCAGTCCCTTATACAGTCTTACTACTCTTCTGCCTCATCTTGGGAGGTGCTCTTGGTTTGAGCAGCACTTCACTGACAGATGAAAACAGCACAACAAAATGACAACAGTAACACCTTGAGCACCACCTGCTCAGAAGAAAGAGTAGACAGAATTAAACTAATGAAAAATCCCCTTTGTAGCTCTTTCTGCATTAAGTCTGGGCAATTCAGAACTTTTACTGAGGGTAATATTTGTGCTCTTATGAGGGGAAACATGCTTCCCTACTGTACCCAGAAGTCAAGAAACAATCTGGAGTCCCTTTTACTCATTTCTGGATAAAAAATTCCAGCAGTTCACTGTTCCTGTGAAGGCCTGATGCATCAGTGAAGCACCTGGAGATGATGAAACCATGAAGAGCTCTTTTGTGGACAGGCACAGTGCACCTGTTCACATATTAACTACACACGGGATTTCACTTACTAACAGGCACACRCAGCATTTCGTTACTAGCCATGCTGCTAGCAGTCAGGTAGACACTGCACCTGCAGCTCTGTGTGCCAAAGACAAGACACATTTTTCTATCAGTTATATTTCACTGTGTGCAAGACCGACCTTGGGCAGGAGCCTCAGGCTTCAGAAATAAAGGATGAATGACAGAATAATGTTTTAACTGTTTCTATTTAAGATATTTTTCTCTTTAAGGCTTCAGCTAGTTTCTAGGGCAACAAAACACGCTTCTGCCCCCACGTTAGAGGGCTCTTTCCAGTAAGGCAGAGACCCTGGAGGTCTTGTCATGCTCCTTCGAACAAGAAGCTCCATCTTTCCCGAGACCCCTCTGAAGACCACAAACTGATCCAACCACTCCTCACCCAGCAGCAGTACACCCAATAAACAAGAACACCCATGATCTCTGCTCAGAAGCCTGCGCAGGAAGGCGGAATGACAGCTCAGGCTTTGTAAAACCTTCCCAGTGGGCAGGACGCTTCAAGGACTGGCACTACCCAAGAACTGGCTTGCCAAGAAGTTATCCAACTCATCATCAAAATATGAAAGAATTAGGGAAGAAAACTCCCATTACTTTTCAGTAATTACATCTTTTCAGTACTCCTGAGCTACCTTCACTCCCTAATTCACCTCAAATTCAGCCAACTCTCCCCTCTGTCAATAGGTCAGAGGCTTGTGAGGGGGTGAGCCCCCAGAAAGCCAGTCAGTGCTGAACATCAGTATCCATTACGGAAAACAGTCTAGCATATTGTATTGCACCTGAGCATGCGCCGAGAGCAGTGCATACCTATCTATGACCACACTGCACATATAACTCTTACAGAGAGTTCAAGTATGCAAACCAGTGGTGGAACCTAAAATGAGCAAAGTACTCTAAGATGGCAGTATTTTCTGCAAGATGCTGATGTTTGGCATTTAGGGAATTCAAGCCCAATAATACAAACATTCATTGGCAAAGAAATTGCTAATGTGGCATACTTCTAACACCACTCCAGAAACAGTTTAAGTTCTGACAGGAAAAAGGAACTCTGCATTTTAGCTGTATGGGAGTTCATAAAGAAACTATATATATAGTGGAATAATATAGCATGCAATGTGTATATTAAATGTAGCCAAATTGAAGAGAAATTCATAGAAGTGAACTGATTTAACATTACTTAGATTAACAGTTGGTTCACTGAGTCAGACATGAACTCTGGACTTTGTACATATAGCCATTTTGCAGCACAGCCTAGATTATAATACCTTGATTCTTCTCTGGTTGGGACTTTTTTTTTTTCTTTCTTATTTTACAAGAGTCTTCATATGGCTGGATGCTTTCACCTAAACGATTTACTTGTATGTCCACTCTGACTCATTAACCAGGAAGACAAAAAACAAACAACCCCTGCCCCCCCCCACACACACACACTTCAGCTATCTTCCAATTTCTGGTGTTTACTGTTACTTATGTAGTTTACAACAATACCAGAGTACTGTATGTGTCAAAAATAAGTCTACATCAGATAAGCAGTGCCCCTCTAGTCTTCAGAGAAGTTGGAGTATTTGACATAAACCTGCATATCTAGTTTCACTGGATATGCACTATATTCAATTTTCTTCTCCATTATAGATCTCTCCTTTTGCTCGAGTCTCTCCCAGCAACACTTACATAAAAATAAATAAACCCATACAACTCACAGCAGGCCTCCAAGAAGTGCTACAAATACTTTTTCCTTTGAACTAACTACATATGTAGTTAGTTGCATGCTTACAAATCTTTTCCCCTCTAAACAGAATCCAAGTACTTAACAGATTGTCTTTAACAGAATGCATAAAAGCAATTAAGTTTTTTTTTTAAATAAAGACTTTGGGAACAACAATGTAATACGAAGTTGTACTACCTTCCAATATCCTTCCAATCCACTGTATCTAAAACAACTCCCTGAAGCAGTCTTCAAAGCAATATTGAAAGCTCACTAGTGAGTTGCTGTCTAGAAGCACATGAAAAATTAACTCTTACTTTACAGCCTAGCATTCATTCCAGAAGCCTCAAAAATCTTGAGCGGCTGCCAGTGTACGTTCAGACAGGAGCATCCAAAGGCTTCCTTATTAACCCGGTACTTTTGCAGTGCTCTCACACAGCTACAGCTGCTACTTCCAGCATGTCTGTCAATACCATGTCCAACACGGATACCAAATATTGATTCCGTAGGATTCTCCTCCCCCACCAACACTCATTTCACAGCTTGGAACCCCCACTTGGAAATAGAATCTTCCTTTGATAGCCAGCTTTATAATATCACCAGCAAATGACTCCACGACTCCAAAGCTCTGATGTCTGATAACACTCTTCAGCAGCTAACGGTAGAATACAACACTAAGGGAAGAACAGATCTTCTGCACAGACATCACATCCAGAAACCACATTTATATAGTTAATTAAGCAGCTTTCACATCCAGCTTTAAAATATAGGTAACTATCACAGAAGAATTAGTCTCTAGGAAATATCAGAGTTGAACTACAGAGGCAGAAATCCAGCAGCAGAGGCTGGTAGATACACACACGGTAAGAAGTGCAACAATAGTGGCCTGCATCTTAGCAATATTACTAGTGCATGCAGTTCGTGCTCCTAAAAAGTCCAACTTCAACATCAGGAGCTGCATTTGCCTATGATCATACCTTTGCTGCAAATATAACGGTAATGTAGAGCAAATGCCCTAAAGTACTAGCTTCCCAATCTTAAAGATGGAGTGGGAATACCTCAGTTGTAGGTAAGGTGGATTTAAAAAACAAAACAAAAAAACAAAACAAACAAACAAAAAAACCCAAACACCACTTCAGCTGAAGGAAGCAGAGGCCAATTTTTCCCCTCGCTTCCCTCTTGGGAAAAGGGTTTTCTAGCTAAGCATAATCAAGTTATGATGTGAACATAGCTTACAATCCAGCAGTAATTAGATTTTTTATTATCTCCTACTGAAGTCGCCAGCTGCCTCGCATGAAATAACAGAGCCAAAGGACTGTTTCAATCTACAGTGAGAACTACAGTGAAATACCAAAATCTCTTCCATTAAATGTAGTTTAGTGAAGTAGTGGCCAAGTGCAATATGGCATATTTAATTTGCACTCTTCATATATTTCCAGATTTAAGTGCAGCCTGCAATAGTCAAGTCATAATTACATCCTCCCCTTTAACTTGTAACTCATTGTCTGCACAACAAAAGCTTTCTTCACACTAATACAGCTTCCCAATGTTACAACACTGAGAAGCAATTAGAAAGGGAACCTCTCACGTTTTTACTATTTGCAATCCATCTTGCACAAGAACAACATGATCTAAGTCTACCATGACATAAATTTGTCTGCCAATCAGATTTTATAATCACAGTTCATGAAATGATATATCTCTAAGGATGAATTAGCAGGAAAAACACTGTTTCAGTTCACCAAATTAAAAACAGTTTCTGAAATTATAACAGTACAACAGAACTTCAAATTACAAGCTTCCCTAAAATTTCAGGCAGTGTTTCGATCAAGGCTAGCAACACAGAATTCCATAAGAAAACAACTATACGAACATAATGTTACATCAAATTACATTGAATAATTGGGGTGGAGGGGAGGAGAAGGAGATATTTGGTATTTTTTTCACTATTATGACATATCTGCCTTCTCTCCTTAATTCCTATTATTGTTTTGAAAGAGGAGAAGGAAAGCAGAAAAGACRGGAGCCATCTTTGGAGAACATGCTGTGTTCTCTGCAACTTCTCCTTCACCTTTTGTTTCGTTGTCCTCAACAGTAAAGTTCCGCGCAGTCCTGTTCAGTGCACCCTCTCCAAAGTAAATGGGAGATGACATGTTCATACACACACGACAGATTTGTGGAGAGACTATCAAGTGATTAGGGCACCACTGCGGCAGCGTTTCATTCCAAATTAAGTTTGCTCATTATAACTACTGAAGGCAAAATGAGACAGCAATCCTGCTTCTAATAACTGAGGACACATCAGCCAGTGAGGCACCGGGCCTTCAACAGTGCAAGATGACTCACCACCCCTTTACAATAAGCACCTGTGTAGCGCATCGGCCCCTTTTAAACAGGGCCTTCACCAGGGAAACACGTTCGGTCCTGGGCAGCGTTTCTCAAGAGAGCAACAGCAAGAAAAAATGAAGAGTTAAGACCATCACAGGAAGGGAACCCGCACAGGCACGCGGGCAGGGATGCACAGGCCATCGCTCTGCTGAAGCGTGCGCACAAGGGACCTGACGCTTCCCTCCCTCACGGCATCTCGACAGCGTTTCGCTTCTGTTGACGCCAGAAGGGTTCAAAAATAAGCGTGCGGGGGGAAAGGGGGGCTGGAGGGGAAGAAGCCGGAGCAGCACTGGTACTTACAAAGCGACAGCTTCCCTACTAAGGACACCGCCGCCCCAGCACGGACACGAAGCCGCGGGCAGCGCCGGACAAAGCGGGCGGCCGGGAGGGGCCCGGCCCCGTGCTCGGCGCCGCCACCGTTAACGGCTCAGAGGGGAGCCG